>NW_017732568.1:70017-87498 GCF_001890085.2 Hipposideros armiger
AACTAAACAAAATAGAGATAAGCAGCCTACCAGATACAGAGTTTAAAAAAAATGGTTATAGGGATGCTCAAGAAACTTAGTGAGAACTTCAACAAGAGAAAGCAAGCATTAAAAAGTACATAAAAACCACAAAAAAGAGCCAGTCAGAAGTGAAGAATACAATAACTGAAATGAAGACTGCACTGAAGCAGAGGATTGAATCAGTGATTTGGAAAACAGGGTAGCATAAAACACCCAATCAAAAGAGCAAAAATAAAAAAGAATATTAAAAAATGAGGATAGCTTTAGAAGAGCTCTGGGACAACATCATTCACATCATAGAAGTACGAGAAGGAGAAGAGAGAAAGCAAGGGATTGAGAAACTATTTTTAAAAATAATGACTGAAAACTTTCATAACCTGTCAAAGAAAATAGATATAAGAGCCCAGGAAATGTAGAGTCCCAAACAATATGAACCTAGAGAAGCCCACACCAAGACACATTATAATTAAAATGTCAAAAGTTAAAGACAAAGGGAGAATCTTAAAAGGAGTAAAAGAAAGGCAACTAGTTACTTACAAAGGAGCTCCCATTAGGTTGTCAGTTGATTTTTCAATGGGAAATTTGCAACCCAGCAGAATTGGCACAAAATATTCAAGGTGATGAAATGCAAGGGCCTATAACCAAGACTACTCTACCCAGCAATGCTATCGTTTCAAATTGAAGGACAGATAAAGAGCTTCTCTGACAAGAAAAAGCTAAAGGAGTTTATCACAAACAAATTAGTATTACCAGGAATCTTAGAGGGACTTCATTAAGACTAATATATANAGTATTACCAGGAATCTTAGAGGGACTTCATTAAGATATATATATATATATATATATATATATATATATATATATATATACATATATATGAATTAGGCAATATATACATATCTATCAACAATTACTTTAAATGTAAATTAATTAAATGCTCCATTCAAAAGACATACTGTGACCAAATGGATAAGAAAACAAAACCCTTACATATGCTGCCTACAAGAGACTCACTGCAGATTGAAAAAAAAACACACAGGCACACAGGCTTAAAGAAAAGGTATGGGAAAAGATATTTCATGAAAAATAGAAAAGTTGGATAGCAATACTCATACCAGACAAAATAGGCTTTAAAACAAAGGCTATAACAAGAGACATGGAAGGATCCAGGAATCCCACTTCTGGGTATTTATCTGAAGAAATCAAAGACACTACTTTGAGAGGACATGTGCATCCATATGCTCATTGCAGCACTGCTACAATGGCCAAGATGTGGAGGTAGCCTTGGTGTCCATTGATAGATGAATGGATAAAGAGAAGGTGGTAAATATATACAATGAAATATCATATTTCCTCATGTGTAAGATGCACCCTTTTTCAAAATATCTGGGGTCTAAAAACTGGGTGCATCTCATACAGTGGTTATAGATTTTTTTACTTGCATTTCCCACTTTTCCATGCTTGTTGTCTTTGCACTCATTGTTTCGCACATGTTCCCAGTATATTACGATAGGTTACATTTTTCCATGTTCTGCCCAGAAATGACTCAGAAAAGATTTTTGTACAGTGCTGAATTCAAGTTAAAAGTGATCCAGTTTGCAAAAGTGAATGGAAATCGTGCTGCTGAACGTAAGTTTGGTCCTACTCCAACTGAGAAAACAATCCAAGACTGGCTACAGGAAGAAGAAACCCTACTGAAAATACCACGGCAGAAGGCCATGAGAGGCAATATATGAAGACAGTGATTCGTCATCAGACAAAGATGAGGACAAATTAATGATTGGGAGTTTTGACAGTGATGAGGAGTTGTATGAATTTTATGATGAATAAAACTTGAGTTCAATAACTTTATGTAATACATTTTTTTTCAAATTTTGGCCCCCAAATTAAAGTGCATCTTATACATGGGGGTGTCTTATACATGGGGAAATTACACAGCCATGAAAGAGAATGGGTTCTTGCCATCTGCAGTGGCATAAATAGACCTGAAGGGTATTGTGCTGAGTGGAGTATGTCAGACAGAGAATGACAGATGCAATGTGATTTTGCTTATATGTGGAATCTAAAGAAAAAAGTGAGCAAACAAACAAAACAGGAACAAACTCATAGATACCGAGAACATGTTGTTGGTTGCCAGGTGGGAGGGTGATTGGAGGATGAGTAAAAAAAAATGGGAAGTAAATAAGAAGTACAAATTGGCTGTTACAAAGCAGTCATGGAGATGTAGAGTATAGCATAAGGAATATACTCAGAAATATTGTAATAACTATGTATGGTGTCAGATAAGTACGAGATTTATTGGGGTGATAGGCAAGGGGGAACCTGGGGGACAGGGTGAAAAGATGAGGGATTAATAAGAACAAATTGGTAGTTTCAAAATAGTCATGGAAATGTAAAATAAAGCATAGGGAATATAGTCAGTAATATTGTATGAGATCGGACAATTAAGTTAGCAAACCCATCCTAGAAAAAGTGCTACATACCTCATTGCTGAATATCACTATGGTCACCTTCAAAGTACTCCCCTTGAGAAGTTATGCACCAATGCCAGTGCCCAGCCTACCTTTCAAATCAATTTAGGAACTTTTTTTCTGAAACAGCAATCAGAGGTGTTATTGTATTACTCTTGATATCCTTAGCATCATCAAAATGTCTTCCTTTCAATATTTTCTTTATCTTTGGGTAAAGAAGGAAAGTCAGTAGGGGCCAGATCAGGTGAGTAGGGAGGGTATTCTAATACAGTTATTTGTTTACTGGCTAAAAACTTTCTCACTGACAGTGCCGTGTGAGCTGGTGCATTTGTCATGATGCAAGAACCATGAATTATTGGTGGAAAGTTCAGGTCGTCTGACTTTTTCATTCAGCCATTCCAGCATTTCCCAATAGTAAACTTGGTTAACTATTTGTTCAGTTGGTACAAACTCATAATAAATTATCCTTCTGATAACAAAAAAATGTTAGTAACATCATTGCAACAGGTTCTCGAAGTTAATTGTCAGACCTTGTAATAACTATGTATGGGTACTAGATTTATTAGGGTGATAGATGGAAGGGGTATTGGGAGTCAGGGTGAAAAAAGTAAAAGGATTAAGAAGTACAAATTGGTAGTTACAAAATAGTCATGGGAATGTAAAGCATAGGGAATACAGTCAATGGTATGGTAATAACTATGTATAATGCCAGGTGGGTACTAGACTAATCAGGGAGATTATGTCTTAAATTATATTAATGTCTAACCACTATGCTGTACACCTAAATTTAATATAAAATAATATTGAATGTCAAATGTTATTGATAAATTTAAAAGGGGTAGAGCAATGAAGGGGAATAAAAGGTTCAAATTTCCAGGTATAAAACAAATACATCATGGGGATATAATGTAAAGCATAGAGTCAATAATATTATGATAGTGTAATACGGTGTCAGGTTGTTGCTGGACTTATCATGGTGATCATTTCTTTAGATATATAAATGTTGAATAACTACGGTGTACACCTGAAACTAATATATTTAGTTATTTTAGTTTAGTTATATTAGTTAGCTATATTTTAATAAAAGTCTTAGAAAAATGAATTGCAAATAGATAGTGAAAATGTGGAAAAAAAGTTCAAATGCATTAATAAAGAAAAATAAAAAAAACATAATGAGAGATCACTTTACATCTGCAGGATGGCTAGAATTTAAAAAGTCAGATAATAACAAGTGTTGTAAAGATGTGGATAAATCAGAACCCTCATACACTACTGGTGTAAATGTAAAATGGCACAGCTACTTTGGAAAAGAGTCTGGCATTTTTTCAAGAAGCTAAATACAGTGTTACCATATGACCTAGGGAGTCCACTGTTAGATAAGTACCCCAGAGAAACAAAAACATATGTCCACACAAAAACCTGTATGTGAATATTTATATAATAGCATTTTTCATAATAGCCAAAAGGTGTAAACAACCTAAAATTGTCCATCAAAGAATGAATGGATGCATAAAAGGAAATATTACTTGGTAATGAGAAGGAATTAAGTACTGATGCATTTTACAACATAAATGAACCTCAAGAACATTATGCTAAGTGAAAGAAGCCAGTCACAAAAGATCACATATTATAGAGTTCATTCATACGAATGTCCAGAAGGGAAGTTTACAAACTCAAAAATCTACAGAGACAGAAGCAGTGTTTAGGGCTTCAGAGGAGGACTTGGGGGATAAAAAAGTACAGCTAAGTATACTTTTATGAGGTGATAAAAATATTTTAAAATTGACTATGCTGATGCTTGCATATATCTGTGACTATCTAAAAACTATTGAATTGCACACTTGAAATTAGTGAATTGTATGGTATGTGAATTATATCTCAATAAAGCTGTTTACCAACAAGAAAAAAGTGATTAAAAGTTAAGATATTATATGAGGTATGCTAAAAAATACAGTGAATGTTTAAATTTTTAAAAATTATTACAGTAAAAGACACATTGCCATGAATCCCTCTCAAAATACTCCTCCTTATTTGAACATATTTATCCCATCGTTCTTGCCACTTTCTGAAGCAGTTCTGGAAGTCCTCATTCATGAGTGTCTTTAATTGCACTGTCATGGCTGCCTTGATGTCCTGAATCTATTCAAAATGTTTACATTTCATGGTCATTTTGACTTTGGGGAAGAGCCAGAAGTCACATGGTGCCAGGTCCGGTGAATAAGGTGCGTGAGTACACACCATAATATTTTTATTTGACAGAAATTGCCATACCAGAAGTGACATGTGACATGGAGCATTGTCATGATGGAGGATGAAACCATTGCCTATTCCTCAGGCTGTTTTCTGTGAACATTTCTTAAATGCTCTAATAAATTCTTCTACTATTCAGAGTTCACTGTAGTGTTCCTGGGAACAAATTAAGCTTGCACAATTCCATCAAGGTAAAAAACACAATTAACATCACCTTGATGTTACTTGTAGATCTTGATTGACGTACTTTTTTCACAGAAGAACTGGGTGATTTCCATCGATAACTCTGAACCTTGGTCTCAGGGTCATAACTATACATCCAAATTTCATCTTCTGTGATGACATGTTTTAAAAAGCTGGAATCTAAAGCAGCACGTTTGCATAGTTCCAACAAAACTGACAAATGCTGTTGCTTTTGTTTAATAGTCAAAACGCATAGAACAAATTTTACACTCTCTGGCCTTTTGTTCAAATCTGTTATTAAAATGCTTTGAACGGAACTATAAGAGATGTTCAGATCCTCAGAGATTTCCCTAGAAGTCAATCGCCTTTTTGATGAAATCATTTTGCTTACTCTTTCAACATTCTCTTGGGTTTCTGATGTTGAAGGATGTCGCGATCTCTCATCTTCAGTCGATTCATAACTGCTATGAAATTGTTTGAATCACTTGTAAACTGTCTTCTTGGTCACTAAACATTACCATTAATAAATTTTAACATGTCGTGTGTTTCTTTAGCACAAATTTTGAAACAAAATTTCATGTTAATCCATTGTTTGTGATCCATGATTTATGGCACACTTTAAAACACACCTTCTTTCAACCATATCTCTCACCCAACTGACTGCACCGAATGAGTTGAAATTTGTCACACACTGTTACTAAGTTTTGATGCACCGCTTCCTGTATTGAAGATCCCTGGCTTTCCATTGGATAGCACTCAGCAGCAGCATTCACTGTGTTTTTTGACCACACCTCATATATTCTAGAAGCTTGACAGTGGAAGGAAGGATGACAGTAGGGCAGTATCTTACAAACAGAGATGGTCACACACAAAAAATTCTAATGGAAGAGGCTTTAGAATGTCTCTAGTCAGGAAGAAAGGATTCAGGAGAAAGAAGTTGGAGATAGTAAAGGTACTCAAGAGAGTGATGATAATTGATGCCTCAGAACTAATGGAAAGTTATGAGCTCCTGGGAGAGAGAGTCACAGCTATTCCTTGGACCTAGGTGCAAAAGAAATAAGATATTGTGGTAGAGGCAGAAATGCACAGCCCAGATTTCCCCTCAAGAAATGATTTGCTGCCCAATGTGGGGAATAAAGCCACAGACGCCCCCAGCTGTTGGCTCCTTCAGGATCTGTCTCAGCTGCAGAGAACTTCCTCACCCGAGGCCTGGTCCTTTCCGAGGCAGCCTGCTTATGGAGAGCTCAAACTGCCACAGGTATCCATACAGGTAATTTTAAACTGAATGGGGAGAATTGAAGGGAACCAATGAAAAGTATAAGTGAATCTAGTCCTTGAAGAAGTGAATGTAGCAGGAGATTAGCAGGAAACAGAGGTTGCAGTTGAATTCCATTCATTCAACACATAGTCATTGAGCATCTACTTCATGCCAGACAGTAAGTTATGCACTTTTTATATTGTTACCAAGACATTTAGAATTCCTATCTGCAGATCACTTCCACAGTGTCTGGTACCATTCTGGGGTGAGTGGAAATGTGATACTGTGGCATATTATGGTAATGGTTAACTTTTTACTATAATGATGATGGCTTCAGTTTATTCAACACTCTAAAAAGTAGTACAATTAAAACCTCAGGAAACACTAAAGCTGCTGCCTTGAAATATAAAAATTTATAACGCTCAGAAACTCTGTTGCTAAAGGATATCTGAAGCACTGAACTGCATTTTTGACTCAGGTGGAAAGAGAAGAGCAGTATGAAATCTCAGCTTAAGATTATGTCCATAGGGAACTGTACACCATATATAAAATGTAAACATTGCTTAAGTCTATTAATATTGTCTTAAACACTTATTTTTTTTTAAGATTTTTTTATTGGGGGATTTGGGGGAATGGGAACAGTGCTGGGGAATTGGGGGAAGGGGAACAGACAAGTTGCTGTCGTTTTGTTCTTCAATCTAGTTGTGGAGGACGTTGCTTCACTGGCCCAAGTTGGCACCATCATTGCGCTCTTCTCGGGCGAGGCAGATCAGTCGCCGGCTTCTGGACGGCCGCTCACGGCGGCTGCTGGCCGCTCATGCTGGCTGCTGGCCGCTCACGCTGGCTGCTGGCTACATACGGTAGCCCATGGCAACCCACTGCCACAGGAGCTGCAGCCTACGCCGTCACCGGCGACTCATGGCAGCCCAGCTCCAGGTTGAGCTGTTGTTCAGCATCTTAGCTGTGGAGGGCAGTGTCACTGGCCCTCATATGTGGGATCCGAACCAGGGCCCTCTGGCATCCCAAGCGAGCTCTTAACCATCGCGCCACTCGGCCGGCCCTAAACACTTTTTTATATAAATTGAGTAGCTTGCTTTCATCATCATCTGGTCCAGGACTCTGCTTAAAACAAAATGAAACTATTCAATAAAGCACACCCAATTAGATTTAACCTACCAGCCCCACCCCACTCCCAACCTGTGTCTTTATAAGCTTGTGTTACCTGAGAAAGTTAGCCTAAGGCTTTATGGGCACTCATTGAATCATGATCCTTTAGTATTAGGACATGTTTCATGTGTTTAGAAAACATCAAAATATTGAATTAAGTAAAGTTACTAGGGTAACTGTAGCTTGGGCAAAGCCACATAAACTCTCACAGAGCAAGACAAAGATATAGAAGAAGGCAAGAAAAACTCCTGCTCAGATTGTGAGTTAAAATGCGTGTAGGTACCTGTACACACAGGCAAAAACCCATGGGTAAGAAGTGGGAAAACACTAAGCTGTAGGCTTTTCTACTGATAAGCCACATGTTTCTGTCCCTCAACCTATCTGTGGGAGAAAACGGTTTGTGGTTTGGGACTAGATGCCACAGGTTTTTGTGTCCATCAGTCTTTATGCATTATATCTTTTTTTTACAAATTATTATTTTTTCTTTTTATGAAAAATGCAAGAAGCAAGATAAACAAATCACAAACCCCAAAGCATTTTTCACAACCCAGAAGCAGAGAAAGATTTAACATCAATTTGGGGCAAAACCTCTGTTAGCAATGTTTTAAAAACAACCAAGAGCAACCACATGCAGTTCCAACAAGAGGCAACCCCTTCAGCCAGTACATGTTGGACACGCCCGTCTTCTCAATGGGGACATGCAGATGTAAACTGTATGGAGACAGCCTGGTCACCATCAGACTGGCAGGGTCCTGGTCTGGTGGAGACCACCCTGGGGGCATGGAGAGCAAGCAGAGGCCCCAGCAGATCCCTGGACAGAAGTGGGAAAAGCCCCTCCTCTGGGAGGACAGGACACAGGACTCGTCCCAGGTCCACAGGTGCTACCCTCCCACTGGCAGTGCTCACCCTAGGAAGTGAGCCACAGACAGCCTTGCAGAGGGTTTCACAGATATATTTATGAGATAGTTTTTACAGCACTGGCTGAAACAGCAGGAAACTGGAATGAACACGCATGTCCATGGAAAGGGCTTAGTATCCACCCATCCCAGACTAGAGGGACAAGTGATGCTGAGCAACTTCTAATGTCAACACACACACACACACACACACACACACACACACACGCACCAGGGTGTGCAGCGGAGGCTCCAAAACGGATCCTTAAATGAGAATATCATTTTTAATAAATGACCTGGCACAGAGACTGGAAAGGTGGTGAGACTTGAAGTGAACCGGCATGGGATCAGAAGATGCTGGAGCATGGTGTGACAACACTGCTACCTTGTGACTGACTGCTGCCCCTGCCACTGGATCGACTGGGTGCAGGGGAGTTGAGGAAAAAACAAAGCAAAACAAAACAAAAGTGGGAGATAAAACGTCACTGGCAAGTGACCATGGTGAACACATCCCCCTAGTAGGAGCTCAGGAGGCTTCTGTCATCAATGCCGAGGAGCGGCTCACTGGTATTACCTGAGCCAAACTCCTCTCCCTGCCTGGTTCTTCCAAGGTCTGAATCTGAGCTAAGGTGGATGACCGAGTCTCCTGAGTTTCTGGTCTATGGGCTGACCGGTGACATCCCATCTTGCCAGGCCTCACATGGAATGCCTCAGCTTCAAGAGTTCTCTCACTCTATCCGTAAAGCAAACACACAAACAGATGATTCTCCCCCCAAACATACACACCTGTCACCCCAAAATACCTAGCTCACAGACAAAAACCCACCTGGTCTCCTACTGATATGGTGGTGGGTAGGTAGATGCAAGTAAGTGGGAGGATAGACCCAGCTCCAGTTAGAAAGCCCCTTTCTGCAGCTCCTGCTTGGGTCAAGACCCTTACGGCTGCCCTCACTTCAGGGCACCAGTGCCTCACCTTCCCGGATGATTCCAGGCTCACATGTACCCGCCGTCTCTCTACTCCCCCCCCCCACTTTCAAGAGATGTGTGGTGAAAAGCCAGGGAAGGAAGGAAGACATCCCATTGCTTGGAGCACATATCACACTGATCCAGACCATTCTAGTGAGCTTCTCAAACAGATCATAACAAAAAAATGGACACACACCACCTAGAGCACCAAAAGGGAAGATGGTGCACCTCAGCGGGAGATGGAGAAATAAAGACAAGGGAGAAGGGAAGACGATTCTACCCACAGAGGTCTGCCGCATCCCACATAGCAAGGGCGGTGGTGAGTGAGGGGGTGGCACAGGGTTAAAGAAACACAAGAGTCAAGGATAGAGTTAAAGCGGGGCCAGGGGGCTGCAGCCTCTCTGGGACTGAGCCCCGAATCAGGCCAATGCGTAGCTTTTATTAAGAAACTTCAAAGAAGTGAAACTTGTTTTTTCTAAAGTCTGTTTGATAAGTGCCTTATAGCTATTTTCCATCAACCAGCTCCATTGTATTCCAACACCTGCTGTGCCTTCATACTCCCACACACACACAACCCCCAGGATGGTGCAACTGTACTGCGGCCATGAAAATAAGGGTGATAACCGATATCATTCCATCAGGTTTCGGCATTCCGAGACACCCCCTTGAGGAAGCTTTACCGATATCATTCCACTGGGTCTCAGCATTCTGAAACACTTCCTTATGACCTCATTAGGTCAGGAGTTGGTGTGTGTGTGTGGGGAGGGGGGCGGTCGAGGACAAAGCTGTAAGGCAACATCTCCTCCTTTCTGTTTTTGCAGAAGGAGAAACACGGACCTTGCAGTTTCTTTATCTACTGCCCGCCAGAGGGCTTGCGGTCCACATCTGAGGACTAAACAGAACAATAATAGAATAATCAATAAAAGTATAAGAGCACCAGCAACTCCTCCACCTAGACTTTTTACCCAAATAAGGAGATTTAGAGTAGAAAGTTCTTCCGCAGCCACGAAAAGGGCATCCTCTCCTGGGAGGAGATGGAGATTAGCAAAAGACATTTGATCCACTTCTTGTTGCAACTGTAGGATAGCTACAGTAAGATTTGGCATATGTCCCAAGAGATGAGCTTGTACCTCTGACCATGGGGTACATGTCTGATTGTAAGGAAAAGGAGTTACACAGTAAATGGAAACATTCCAATCACATTTTAAAGTAATCATAGTTCAGAGATTTTCTATTTGGTCTCCGAGATAAACAACAGTTGTCTCTAAATCAGCTAATCATAGGCTAATTTCTTGATCGATTTTTATTTGTTGATTCCAAGTTTTACTTGCATTTTCATGCCATTTTTGTACAAATTGGGTAGTCTGCACTGTCTGGTGAAGAGCTACTTCGGAAACAGCAGCAACAGTGGTTATAGCTATTATTCCCATAATAGCTGCAATTAAAAGGCCAGTAAATCTTTTAGTTCTATGTAAAATCTTATGAAGGAGTTGCAAAACAATATGGACAGTTGGAGAACCTTCCCACACCCGAGAAGCTTGGACGGGGAGCCATAATCCTTGTCTCCTTCTTAATATCATAATCTGATCGTGGGAGGTATCATAAATTGAGGAATTAAAACAGGTATATAAATGACATTGAGGGCACTTGATTAATTTTGCAGCCTGATTAATGGTGAAGGTTCCTATTAAGAAAACAAAAGAGGTTTTAAGACAAACTTGTAAATAGAGCATTTTTGTTTTTTCAAACTGGAAAGTATATTTTTTGTTATTATTTTTAGTAAGATTTCCTTTCCAAATCTTATTTGGTCCAATGCTTAAGCTTACTTTCCATAAGGTTTTTTGAAATGGACCTCAGATGGGCCTGATCATTCTTAACTGAGTCGGGGTAAGAGCCCTATCTTTCCAAAAAATAGAAATATTAAATGGAGACTCAATGATTCGGGGAAAGCCATAACTGGATATCTGTTTCCTCATTTGGTGAGGTTCAGAACATTTTAATCGGGAACAGGCATGAATGGTGCTCCCAAAGGGACCCCAATCAACAATGGTTTCATAAAAATTGTCAACTACTACCCTGTCCAGGCTTCCTTTTGGCATGTCGCTCATGGTATGGTTTGACACACCGACCGGGTACCCACAAAGAACGTTCTTCTAGACTTGGAGAAATACAAGCAAAGCCTCATCCCCATGTTAATAACGTTCCTAAATGCCATTGATTAGTCTGAATGTCTTTCCACCAAATGGGCACGTTTTCCAGTGACCTTGGGCTGTCATGAAAATGTCTTTCAGCTGCAGTCCGCCCAAGGTGTGGTTCAGTGCTTGAACCAGATGAATTCAAAAAATTTAAAGTAAACATAGCTTTTGCTAATTGTACCTGTGGGGTTTCTCTTATGTCTCACCTTTTCTGTTTTTGCAACTGTTTCTTTAAGGTTGAATTAACAGGTTCAACAATGGCTTGGCCCTGTGGATTGTAAGGGATGCCTGTGGTATGAGTAATATGCCAAGTGGTGCAAAAGCTTGCAAACTTAGAACTGATGTAAGCAGGTCCATTGTCTGTTTTAATGTTCTTAGGGAGGCCCATAATAGAAAAACAGGTTAATAAATGACAGCAAGAGTGGGCTACTGCCTCACCAGTCTGAGCTGTAGCCACAAGAAACCCAGAGGCAGTATCGATTGTAACATGTACAAATGAAGATTTTCCAAAGGAGGGGACATGAGTAATGTCCATTTGCCAGATATCATTAAGAACGAGACCTCAAGGATTTACTCCTTCAGGGCATTCATTCCTCAGGTGCGTTAAGGATCTGACAGGTAGGGTACGTCTGTACTATTTGAGCCTGTTTGTTTGTGATAGAGAATTGAAATGCAGACCACCAGCATTGGTATGAGTTAATGAAAATGCATTGCCTCAGCAACTTGGACACTCCCTATTAATGAATCAGCAATTGAATTGCCTTGTGTCATTGGACCTGGCGGGGTAGTATGCGCACGAATGTGCATGATAAAGAAGGGGTGCTGGCGGTTTCTCACAACCTGCTGGAGTTGATTAAATAAAATTTTAAGAGACAACCTGCTGGAGTTGATTAAATAAAATTTTAAGAGACGGATTTGAATTGTAAGATAGAGACGCAGTCTCAATGTTCTGTACTGTATGAATTACTTAAGCCAAATCAGAAACAATATTCAGAGGGCCAGAAAATGTTTGCAAAGCAGTTAACACTTCAGCCATTAAGCAAAAGTGCAATTTGTGTGTATAAGCTGATGACCCTTCTCACTGACAATTGCTGCTTTGCCATTGCTAGTTCCATCAGTGAAAACTGTCAGACAGTGAGAAATAGGTGTCTGCCTAAGTTTTTTAGGAAAAATCCAATTACTTCTTTGCAGAAACTGAAACAATTTGTTCTTAGGATAATGATTGTCAATAATTCCATAAAAGTCACTAATGGCAATTTGCCAAGACTCGGCATGAGGATTTAAATGAGATATTTGTTGTTTCTTAAAGGGAACTACAATTTGATTAGGCTCTTTTCCATTGAGATGAAGGACTCTGGTCCAAGCTCGTGATATGAGTTCAGAAATTAATTCCACATAGGTAGGAAGAGGTTTAACAAAATTGTTAGGTAGAAAAAGTCAATCAACAAGGTCATCTTGTACAAAAACCACTGTAGGCAAATGTGGTGTAGAGAAAATTAAAATCTATAAAGGTTGAGAGGGATCCACACATTGTATTTGAGCTCCTTGTATTTTTTGCTCAACAAATTCTAATTCCTGATTAGCTTGAGGGGTTAATTTGCGAAAACTGTCAAGCTGTGAAGGTCCTCATAAAAGGCCAAACAAATTATTGAGAGCATAGGTAGGAATACCTAGAGTAGGACGTAGCCAATTAATATCTCCTAATAATTTTTGTTAAGTCATTTAAAATAGAAATCTGGTTTCTTCTTATTTGAACTTTTTGAGGTCTGATGGACTGTCTGTCCACAACACTCTAGGTGCCAGGCGGCCAGCTCTGCCCCCACAAGATGCAGAGGAGTTTGTGTATAGCAGAGGACAACCTGGAGAGAGCTTGGCGGTCTTCAGCCAGGATTGGCACTGCTTGTTTCTTGTTTTTTCTCCTCTTTTTTTTTTTCGTTTGTATGTGTTTGGTTTTGTTTTTTTTAGAGTGTTATAGTATTGTTATTAATTGGGTTCTTTTTGATGTTCTGGGGGGTTTTTCGTTGGTTGCTTGTGTTGGTTGTTTTTGTTTTTTTCTATTTTATTATTATTTTTAGTTTTTAATATAGGCATATAGAAATGTACATATATGTGGACACATGTGTATATATATGGGGAGATATATACACACACATATATACTCATATAAATATTTTTTCTTTTTTCTCTCTGTCTTTTCTTCTTTCTTTTCTACTTTCTCTCTCTCCCTTCTTTTCTGCTTTCTTGTCAATGCTCTACTTTCCCCCCTTCTTTCCATTGTTTTTGGCAATGTTTTTTGGGGGTTTGCTATTTTGTTTCTTGTGTTTATTCTGTTTTTCATTTTATTATATTTTATTTTGTTTTGCTGTGTGTGTCTTGTTTTTTTCATTGTCATTGCTTTGTTTCACTGTCATTGTTTTGTTTCTGATGTTTTGTTTTCTCATTTTCTATGCTTGATATTGTACATGTTGAGTGTAGGTTGGTGGTTGTTTTGCACATTTGAGAGTATCTGGTTACCGTTGGTGGCTATTGTGGTTGTGCTTGTTGATCTGTATTGCTATAAAACCTGCTCTGCAGCAGGGCCCAGCCAAAGAAGCACAAGAGTCATCACACCCAGAGACAAACTTTAGATAAAACCAGAGTATTACAGGGTCTGATCCACAAGAGTCACACCCAAAGAGAAATCGTTACAGGCACAAGAGCCCATAAGAACCAAGCCTCATCAGAGGGGTCAACCCTCACACAGCACATCATAAACTATGCACACAGCTAAGCTGCATGTCTAGTCAGTCTGGGAGTCAATCCTACCTACTGATAATCCCAAAGCAATCAAACCTCGACCTCAACATGAGAAAACACACAACACAAGGAACACCTCTGGTACACACACACAGGAGAAAAGGGAGTCTGAGTAATTCAAATATAAAGGACACATACCACATAAGTCCACCCAGAAAAGACTGAGAGACCTAGGGGATCTACCTATGACCTATTGCATCAAAGCAAACACAAAGAGGAAGCCAAAATGGGGAAACAAAGAAGCACAGCCCAAATAAAAGAACAGAATAAACCTCCTAAATCAGTGGAACTAGAGGAAATAGAGGTAAACAACCTATCAGAGACAGAGTTCAGAACACTGATTATTAAGAATGTTCAAGGAAATTAATGAGAATATAAAGAAGGAGAGAAAAATCATGAAAAACAATCAGCTAGAATTAAAGAATACAATTACTGAATTAAATGACAAACTTGATGGAATTAAGACATTTTGGATGAAGCAGAGGATTAAATCAGTGACTTAGAAGACAAGATAGCAGAGATCTTCCAAGAGAAACAACAAAAAGAAAAAAGAATAAAAAATATTGAAAATAGTTTAAGAGAGCTGGGCGACAACATCAAATGCAACAACATGCACATTACAGGAATACCAGGAGGAGAAGAGATGGAGCAAAGGATCGAGAACATATTTGAAGTAATAATGTCTGAAAACTTCCCTAACCTGGCAAAGGCAATTGACATACAAGCACAAGAGGTGCAAAGAGTTTCAACAAACATGATCTCAAACAAACCCACACCAAGAAGCATTATAGTAAAAATGGCAAGGGTTAAAGACAAAGACAAATCCTAAAAGCAGCAAGGGACAGGCAGCAAATTACTTACAGGGACACACCCATAAGATTATCAGCAAACTGTTCTACAGAAACTCTGCAGGCCAGAAGGGAGTGGCAGCAGGACTTCAAAGGCCTACAACCTAGATTGCTTTATCCAGCAAGGTAATCATTTAAAATTGCACTGCAGGAAATGTTAAAAGGGCTTCTTTAAACAGAGGAAAGAGAAAATCAATCTAACTAATGAAGACCAGGAACACAAATAAAAAATAGCAATAAACTACACACATATCAAGAATCACATTAAATGTAAATGGATTGAATGCTCCAATCAAAAGACATAGGGTGGCTGACTAGATAAGAAAGCAAGACCCTTGCATATGCTGTATACACGAGACTCACCTCAGAATGAAAGACACAAAGAGGCAGGAAGTAAAAGCATGGAGTAAACTATATCATGTAAATGGAAATGAGAAAAAGCTGGAGTAGCCATACTTATGCCAGATAAAATGGACTTTAAACTGAAGAACACAATAAAGGACAAAGAAGGGCACTTCATAATAATAAAGGGACCGATCCAACAAGAAGACATAACCCTAGTAAACATCTATGCATCTAACATAGGAGCCCCTAAATATAAAAAACAGATTTTGACAGACATAAAGACAGAGATCAACAGTAACACTATTATAGTAAGGGACATCAACACCCCATTGTCACCAATGGACAGCACTCCAGACAGAAAATCAACACGGAAACAATGGCCTTAAATGAAACTAGACCACCTGGATTTAATCGATATTTTCAGAACTTTTCACCTCAAAGCTATGGAATATACATTCTTCTCAAATGCACATGGAACATTTTCCAAGATAGACCACATGTTAGGCCACAAAACAAGTCTCAATAAATTTAAGAAGGTTGAAATCATATCAAGCATCTTCTCTGACCACAATGCTATGAAACTAGCAATCAATTACAAAAAGAAATCCGGAAAGCACATAAATACATGGAGGCTGAATAATATACTACGAAATAGTGAGTGGGTCAAAAATGAGATCAAGGAGGAAATGTAAAGATACCTCAAGAAAAACGAAAATGAAAACACCACGACCGAAAATCTCTGGGATGCAACGAAAGCAGTCCTAAGAGGTAAATTCATAGCAATGCAGGCCTATCTAAAGAAACATGAACAATCTCATATCAACAGACTATCTTTATACCTAAGGGAACTGGAGAAAGAACAGCAAAACAAGCCCAAAGGGAGTACAAGGAAGGAAAGAATAAAGACCAGAGCAGAAATAAATGAAATAGAGACCAAAAAAATGATACAAAAATCAATGAACCTAAGAGCTTGTTTTTTGAAAATATAAATAAAATCGACAAACCCTTAGCCAGACTCACCAAGAAAAAGAGACAGACGACCCAAATTAATAAAATCAGAAGTGAAAGAGAAGTGACAACAGATGCCACAGAAATACAGGAAATTGTAAGAAAATACTACAAGCGACTATATGCCAATATATTTGACAATCTGAAGAAATGGATAAATTTCTAGAAGCTTGCAATCTACCAAGCCTGAACCAAGAAGAAACAGAAACTCTGAACAGACTGATACTACCAAAGAAATTGAGTCAGTAATCAACAAGCTTCCAACAAACGAAAGTCCAGGACCAGATGGCTTCACAGGCGAATTTTACAAAACATTCAAACAAGAATTAATACCTATTCTCCTCAAATGATTCCAAAAAATACAGAAGGAGGGAAGGATCCCAAGCACATTTTATGAAACCACTCTTACTCTGATCCCCAAATTAGACAAAGATATTACAAAAAAAGAAAACTACAGGCCGATATCCCTAATGAACATAGATGCAAAAATGCTCAACAAAATACTAGCATACTGAATTCAGCATCACATTAAAAAGATCATACACCACGATCAAGTGGGATTCATTCCTGGTATGCAAGGTTGGTTCAATATCCACAAATCAAATAATGTATTACATCACATTAACAAAGTGAAAACTAAAAATCATATGATCATATGAATAGATGCAGAGAAAGCATTTGACAAAATCCAGCAACTATTTATGATAAAAACTCTTAGCAAAGTGGGAATAGTGGGATCATATCTCAATATAATAAAGGCCATATATGATAAGCCCACAGCAAAAATCGTACTCAATGGGGAAAGGCTAAAAGCTTTCCCCTTAAAATCAGGAACAAGACAAGGCTGCACACTTTCCCCACTTCTATTCAACATAGCTCTGGAAGTTCTGGCCACAGCAATCTGAGAAGAAAATGAAATAAAAGGCATCCAAATTGGAAAGGAGGAAGTAAAATTGTTATTATATCCAGATGACATGATACTATATATAGAGAATCCCAAAGACTCCACCAAAAAACTGTTAGAACTGATTAATTAATTTAGTAGCGTAGCAGGATACAAAATTAACATTCAGAAAT
>NW_017732568.1:89662-102603 GCF_001890085.2 Hipposideros armiger
GTCATGGGACATGGAGTATACTGTGGGAATGGAGTCAAGGGAATTGTAATAGATATGTATGATATTGGGGGGATGTGGGGCAGCGGATTGGGGAAGAGGGGTTGTCACCTCAAGGGGTAAAATGTATAATTATTGCACTGTGTTGTACAGCTGAAACTAATTCTAAAAAATGTGTATTTCACAATAGAAAATAATTTTTAAAAATGAAAGTAAACATAAAAAAATGCCCCCAAAAAAGAAACTCTGGTACATTTACACAATGGAGTATTACTCAGCTGTAAAGAAGAAGGAAATTTTTCCATTTGCAGCGATATGGATGGAACTAGAGAACATTATACTAAGTGAAATAAGTCAATTAGAGATAGACAAATACCATATGATCTCACTTATACGTGGATTCTAAAAAACTGAATAAATGAGAAATGTAAATAGAAATAGTCTCAGAGACACAGAGGAAAATCTGAGGGTTGCTAGTTGGGAGGCGGTGTGGATGAAGGAGAAGGGGAAGGGATGAGACAATACAAATTGTTAACTACAATATGGCCTCAGGGATAGAAAAGACAGTCTGGTGAATATAATCAATAATGTTGTAAATATTTTTTAGGGGCCAGATGGACTAATTCTTGTTAGGGAGACCACTTCATAGACGGTGTTTATGTGTGAGGGGTGTAAAGCATAAATATTGCATTGTCCTGTACACCTGAAACTAACAATAAAAAAAAGCAAAGGAACGGGCTTTGACCAAAAATAAAAAAGAAATGAAAATGTAAACTTACTGTATATTACTGTCCTCACATGTTCAGTACTTAGTCATGTTTACCCTTGAACAATGCGTCATTGTTTACAAATTATTTTATAAATGTCATTCATTTAATTGTGATTTAACTGGCTTGTTTTATCCATATGGAGAAAAAAATTTTTTTAATTAAAGTTTATTGGGGTGACAATGGTTAGTAAAGTTACATAGATTTCAGGTGTACAATTCTGTAATACATCATCTATATATCACATTGTGTGTTCACCACACAGACTCAGTCCTCTTTCCATCACCATATATTTGACCCCCTTTACCCTCATCTACCCCCTGCTCCCTTGTCCTCTGGTAACCACTAAACTATTGTCTATGTCTATGAGTTTTGTTTATTCATTTGTTTTTTTTTAATTCTATTGTTGTTTTCTGTTTTATATACCACATATCAGTGAAATCGTATGGTTCTCTACTTTTCCTGTCTGACTTATTTCGCTTAACATTATAATCTCAAGATCCATGCATATTGTCACAAATGGCACTATTTCTTATTTTCTTATGGCAGAATAGTATTCCTGGAAAAAATATTAAATAAAGTTACCTTTAGGAGTTTCACTCTACTCCTGGAATATATATTCTAGAATGTAATGCAAATTTTCTAACGAAAATCACATTTTTATAAAAAGGTTGAATATATTTCCCATTAAGTTTGTCATATATCCCAAAGAGTGAGGACCATAAAATAAAGAATATTTCTTATAATCCTATTTTAGAAAAAAGTATGTATCTATATATAGAAAAAGTCTAAAGGACTACAGGCTTATATTGGAATTTTATTGTATACTTTTCACCCACACCCATCCCCTCTTCATGTTCTTGATAACTGTCTTTTTCAGATCACATCAAATGGGCAGTTTTCACCTCCAGTTTCAGTGGTGGGTCCTTCATTGACTTGAATCAATTAGTGTTTCTTACTCTCCTGACCACAGACCTTGGTTCAGGAATGGACACTTGACCAAGTTTTTTTGCTTGAGTTCTCTCGGAAGAAGACTTTTGATTTTCTGCTGGATTGGAGCCTGGAAACATAGAGCTCAGAAAGCTTCTGCAGCCATCTTTTGACTATGAAGGGCAGCACATCCACCAGGACTGAGCTGAACAGAGAACTAAAGAGAAACTGGTCTTGCATCCTGGCCCCACCATTTGTGCTGTTAGATCAAATCTCACCTGAAGAACTATCTCTGGATTTTTCTATTGTTAAAGGCATTCTGGTTAATTTTTGTTACTATAATGGAAACAAATCTGTTATTCAACAAACAAAGCATTCAAACTGATAAAGCACCATTATGCTAGATGATTATCTCTACAAGATTTTAAAATATATTGTATTCCTCTGTATTTAAAATTATTCCCAACTGAAAGTGTATTTTTTTAAACTTTGAAATGTGATATATTTCTGCATGTACAATGGTGCCATATGAAAAGATTTCCTGCCTTTGTATAGCCCATAGTCATTTTCTTCAATTAGATATTTAATAGATTTCAGTTGTTTTTAAACTCTTGGATCTCAGTTGTTCTTCTTATAGACAAATAAATAGGTGCCTGTTATCAGCTTCCCTTGTTATTCTGTCTTGTAATTAAGCCATCCATCTTGAGTATATATTTCCATTTATAGATGGCTTTATACTTACTGACACATTATTAATCAGTGATGTGAAAAAGGTGTTAGCATTTGGTTTTGTGTTTTGACATTTCCTCATCATCCTGGCAGTTCTCCCAATATCCCCTGTAGAGCTACTCTTAGCTTTCTTTGGAACCATTTTGAGGAGAAAGGAGACATTAACTCAGCAAACACTAAGCCCTAAGGCTTGCTTTGCAGAGTGTGAAGGTTTTCCCACTTTCTTCCCCTTACAGGAACTGAGGACAGCAGCCAGGTTTATCCATTGGACCTCCAGGAGCTCTTATCTTCTTTTCTGCCGTATACTAATTCACCACCACAGGCACTCATTGCTTCTAGATTTCTTCTACCTTCTCATCCTATTGATGCCCATTCAAGACCAGTGTGAAGTGAGGAGGGAGACTCTGGACTTCAGTCCAGTGACCTGAAAGGGACCCAGTGCACCCATGTTGCAGAGCAGTACAATAAATACATCTGAAAATATTTTGTCACTATTATAATTCCACTTTCTGTAGTAGTTTTGCTCACTCCAATGGAGGATGAGTTGAGAGTGAAGTGGGCCATATAATGAAGTAGGCATATCCAAAGACAGCCCTGAAATTGGTTCCCACTTCACCATCTTCAAAAAGAAGTCATTCAAAGACCCTTGATGGCTCTTCTTTTGATAAAGGGATTCTGTCCTTTCTCATTTACCTGCTTCCTTCACAACAGTTTCCATTGTTTTAGAATATGTGCTCAGTTGGATCAAGGGTACAATTGTTTTACAAAGAAGAGAGAACCTCAGAACACAAATTACATTTATCTAAGGAGAATGACAGGTGCACAGTTTCCAATTACTTTCTTGGATATTTATAAGTTTAAAACATTAAATCATCTCTCAACAAGTATTTCCTGCAGTACAGTTCATTCTTTTCTCCTCACACCCTTACCCCAAGGACTCTGAAGTCTTGGGCTCAGCCTCCCATCTTCTGAACCCCTGTGCTCTGCAAGATGCATGAACTAAGTCAGTGTCTTCAGAGAAAGGTTTTGACCAACTTCGTCTTTCATCTTGAAAATTCCAGGTCTCTGTCTTTCTTCCTATCCTTTGTCCTTTTTTTAGAGTATGAATTTACTTTACTACTTTTTTGATATCACCTATTACAAAATTCTAAAATAACAAATATGTGAAAAGTATGTCTTTGGAGCACAGCTTTCCCCAACCATGCTGTTGCTTTGTTCCATGGGACACCCATCTTTTTGTATATTCTTCCAGAAGTATTCCACTCACATGTTAACAATGTTATCTTATTCTGCTATATTTAAGTTTTCATCTTTATTATTATCTACAGGGATCAGGAAGCTCTTGCCAACATGAAGCATCAGGTGCCAGTGTGACTGCTCATATTAGAAACACACATTTTGCACCATCAGCACCATGCACCATCAGCATTGTGAGTGTCATCAATAAAACAGATGGTTCCATTGACTTTTATCGTATTACATTTTCAGTACAGGGTGGCCAAAGATAGAGAGAGCCCTGCATGTTCCTCAGCCACAAATATTAGAGCTACCCCAATCTGGGTTGATTGCTCTCCATTCCTAATGTACAGCACTCATTTTTAGATCCCCATTCACCATCCTACTCAAGATTTGTTTTACCACACTTCAATATTAGATCTTTAGTTTTCTGAGTACCATTCATTTCTTTCTTGATTTTTTGGCCTTATTTAGTGAAGCACATGTCCAGTACTTTTTAAAGAAAGGGTCTGAAAAAATGTCTTTCCTATACACTACCCCTCAATTGATAGTTTGGATGGAAATAAAATTTGGGGTTCAAAATCTTTTTCCCCCCAGAATTTTGAAAGCATTGTTGCATTGTATCTACCACCCAACATTGCTGCTTGGCAAAAAAAAAAAAATGAAGCTGAATTTTAATTCCTATCCCTATCTTGTGACTTATTGATTGTATTGCTGTTGTGGTTTGGTTTTCTTTCTGGAAGGTTTTGGAATCTTATTTTGCCCTCATTGTTCTGAAGTTTAAACATTCTTTGGCTTGACTTAGATCACTTTTTATTAACTGTTTGGGGCTTAGTGTGTCCTTCAATCTAGAAACTTGTGTATTTCAGTTTTACAAAATTAATAAAATTTCTTCACTGATGTTTTTTCCCTTCAATTTTTCCACTCCACATTTTGGAAATCTGTTATTTGAGTTTGAATGTTGGACCTAAAATTTTCTTAACTTTTCTTTCTTGTTTTACATCTCTTTGTCACTTTGTTCCACTTCTGGTACCTCTTGCTCTACATGACTTCATTTTTTTTAAAGATTTTTATTGGGGAATTGGGGGGTGGGAACAGCACTGGGGAATTGGGGGAAGGGGAACAGACAAGTTGCTGTCGTTTTGTTCTTCAGTCTAGTTGTGGAGGACATTGCTTCACTGGCCCAAGTTGGCACCATCATTGTGCTCTTCCTGGGCAAGGCATATCAGTCGCCAGCTTCCAAACAGCCACTCATGGTGGCTGCTGGCTACACACGGTAGCCCATGGCAACCCACTGCAGCAGGAGTTGCAGCCTATGCCGTCATCGCCGGTAACTCATGGCAACCCAGCTCCAGGTCGAGCTGTTGTTCAGCATCTTAGCTGTAGAGGGTAGTGTCACTGGCCCTCATATGTGGGATCTGAACCAGGGCCCTCTGGGATCCCAAGCCAGCTCTTAACCAATGCACCACTCAGCCGGCCCCTACATGACTTCATTTTTTAAGCTTTATCCTATTTCTAAAATTTTGTTATTTTATTTAAAATATTTTAAAATTGTGAAATGCATGTCATATAAGTTTTGCTATAGTAATCGTTTTAAAGTGTATTCAGTTGTATTAAGTATATTCATATGATTTTTTGTCTGTCACCACCACCATCCATCTCTAAAACTCTCTTCATCTTGCAAAACTGAAACTCTGTACCCACTAAACTCTAACTCCTCTTCCTTCTTCCCTCAGCCCCTTGAAACCATGATTCTACTTTCTGTCTCTATAATTTTGACTACTCTATATACCTGATATAAGTGGAATCGTACAGTATTTGTTTTTTGTAACTGGCATATTCCACTGAACATAATGTCCTCAAAGTTTATCTATGTTGTAGCATATGTCAGAATTTCCTCCCTTTTTAAAGCTGAATAATACATTGTATGGATATCCCAAGTTTGCTTATCCGTCATCTGTCAATGGACACTGGGTTGCTTCCACATCCTGGCTATTGTGAATAATATTGTTATGAACATGGATGTGCAACTATCTCTTCAAAACCCTGTTTTCAATTCTTTTGAATATATACCCAGAAGTAAAATTGTTGGATCACATGATAATTCTATTTTTAATTTATTGAGGATCTGACATACTGTTTTCCATAATGGCTGAACTATTTGCACAAGTTACAAGGGTCCCAATTTCTCTACATCCTTACCAATTCTTATTTTCTGTTTTTTTTTATAGTAGCTATTCTAGTTTCTTAATTGTCAAGTTAGCTTCTTGAGTTGAGATCTTTTTTTTTTAAAGATTGTATTGGGGAATTGGGGGAGGGGAACAGTGCTGGGGAATCGGGGGAAGGGGAACAGACATGTAAGTTGCTGTCTTTTTGTTCTTCAGTCTAGTTGTGGAGGACGTTGCTTCACTGATCCATGTTGGTATCATCATTGCGCTCTTCCCAGGTGAGGGAGATCGCTCACCGGCCTCTGGATGGCTGTTCATGGTGGCTCTTGGCAGTTCACATTGGCTGCTGGACGCTCACGCTGGCTGCCGGCCACACACGGTAGCTTATGGCAGCTCACTGCAGCTTCACTGCAGCCTACCCCGTCGCCAGCGACTCACAGCGGCCCAGTTCCAGGTCGAGCTGTTGTTCACCATCTTAGCTGTAGAGGGCAGTGTCACTGGCCCTCATGTGGGATCCGAACCAGGGCCCTGCTGCTCAGAGCCAGTGTCCCAAGCCAGCTCTTAACCAATGCGCCACTCGGCCAGCCCCTTTCTACATTTTTAATGTAAGCATTTATAGCTATAAATTTCCCCCCTTAGCACTGCTTTCCCTGCATCCCATAAGTTTTGATATGTTGTGTTCTCATTTTCATTCATTCATCTCTAAGTATTTTGTAATTTCCCTTGTGATTTTTTCTTTGATCCATTGATTGTTTAAGAATGTATTGTTTAATTTCCACAAATCTGTGATTTTTTTTGAGGGGGGGGGGTTTCCTTAATTTCTAACTTCATCCCATTGTGATCAAAGAAGACAACTTTGTATGATGTCAATCTCTTTA
Source organism: Hipposideros armiger (assembly GCF_001890085.2). Taxonomy (NCBI): domain Eukaryota; kingdom Metazoa; phylum Chordata; class Mammalia; order Chiroptera; family Hipposideridae; genus Hipposideros; species Hipposideros armiger. Next base: position 96,368 of record NW_017732568.1, read on the forward strand.
AATCTATTAAGGATTTGTGACCTGAATTATGGTCTATCCTGAAGAATGTTCTGTGTGCACTTGAGAAAATGTGTATTCTGTTGTTGGATAGAGAGTTCTGTACATGTACATTAGATCTAGATGGTTTGTTGTGTTGTTCAAGTCCTCTGTTTCCTTTCTTCTGTTTGGTTGTTCTATCCATTATTGAGAGGATATTGAAAAAATATAATTTTTGTTTGTTTGTTTCTTGCTTTCCACAAAAGCCAGCTTAAATGTGTCACACTCTCAGAGAGAAAGAAAAAGAAATGGTAATGGAGAAACTTTGTTAAAGAAAGTCAAATTATCTACTCCAATGCCTTCAATTTAGAGACAATGAAAATAAGACTTAGCAAGTTTCAGTCACATAGGACATTCAATCACACAGGTCTTTTAGTTGCATGAGTTATTTCAATTTTGCAGGTAATTTTAGTTGCACAGGTAGAACTACCATCCATTGGTGTCCATCCTGCCCCTGTGAAACAGTTGTTTTGATGGCTGACCAGAAACTCTAGCCCTATCTTTACCAGCTCCATTTCTTTTTTTGTGTATGCATCACATTACACTTAATGCAACTGTTGGAGTACTTTAATGTTTTTCCAGTGTTTCATACCATTTCTCAAATGTTTTTAGTTTAGCCAACCCCCAAATGTATTTTTGCCAAACTTCCTTCTCTTCAATCTGTCTACATTTCAAAGAAAACTTGAGCCATCTGTTTCTATTTCATTGATTTCATCATTCAAAATTTTCTTTGGTAGAAACTAAGTGCAAGAAGTCTTTTAATTCTCTGCTCAAATCTTCCACACCCTTCTCTGAAGCACTTTATAATAAAAGGGTCTGCTGAATTAATTTTTTTTGAACACCTCATTTTAACTAAATGCATTCCTTATTTTTACTCATATTAAAGACTTGCTTACCAGTGAAATGTTAATTGGTAGATGAATCCAGGAAGACCACGGTCCTTTTAGAATGAATGAGTCACTAACCCAGGTTACTCACTTCTCTTTCCATGCTTGACCTGCTCTCTATTAGCTTAGGGGACTTATTTCAAGATAGCATAGACGGCAGTGGCATTTTCTATATATTTTCATGCGTTCAAGTATGTTCTATAAAATAGGTGTCATTTATATTATTATATTAAAAATGAAAATAAAAAAATATAGTGATATTGCAATTCTCATTTTAAGCAAAATAAGTACACCTACATAATGAGAAGTACTTCATTTCATACTAAGAGAATATCATTTATTGAGTATAGAAGGCACTTTGGATCAAACTGCATATATACTTTTATATCCTGATTCTTTTTTCATTCAACATTGTATCATGAGCACTTTTATTAAACCTAATCTTAAAAAACATGATTTTATAGCTCTATAGTTATTTAACTTTACAATTATACTTTAAGTTGTTTCCAATTTTTATCTTCTAAATCATGCTCAGTAGGCATTCTTGTATATAAGACCTTAACCATATGTCTAATTATTTCCATAAAATATATTCTTAGAACTGGGGTTGCTAGGATAAAGAGGATAAAGAGTGCCAAAGTGCTCTTCTTTCAGCTTATTATCTGTATTAAAGATAATGGACCTTAATGATTTATTTAACAATTAGACATATAAGCTCTTACAAAATTTTCCTACTACAAACAAGTATTAATTTTAAATCACACTTATTTTAATCAGTGATAAAGCATAAAGAGTGTCAATTTTCTTATTTTCACTAGCATACTTAAGAAAAAAATAAAGGAGAAATAGTAATTTGCCTTTAAAAAGATAACTCCTGGTCCCCAATGAGGAAATTAACCCAGTGATTAAGCCAAAAGAATGAAATCATGTGTATAAAAATTTTTTTTTAATGTTTTTACCTAATAATGTATTTCAAGGTGGAGCTAGAACAAGATGCTGGCAATGACAGGTGTATGATTCAGAAGAGCTTGTGGGAGTGAGAAAATTTTACAAGTACCTCGAGGAAAATGACATAGGAGAAAAGAAACAATACATAACAAATATAGTAAAATGGAATTAGAAATAATATAACAATAATAATCATGTCATAATTGTTTATAAATTGTATATTTGACAAAAAAGTAAAGAAAAATAATGATGGAAAATGACAAAGTAATGAGAGACTATAAAACAGTCCTTAACATAAGGCAGAATGTAAACTACCATGTGTGGATAATTTTAGGTGTACAGATTCAGATTTTCATGACATACATCACATATCCTGAAATCTAGACGGTAACCACAGAGCCAAACATTTTAGTGACTGAAGAGCCAGGCAGGACAAAGGCTCATACACAAGAGAAAATCAGGGTAACTATATTTCTGAAAGCAAACTGAGAAGCAAACACAAAGAGTAATGTCGTGAATTACAGAAGAGCAAGTCTGCCTGCACACTGCAGTTCAATGATAGCAGAGGGAGAAGGAGACAGAATAGCCACTGCTGAGATAGTGCTAGGTTTTAAATAAAAAGAGCAAGAGTGTGTCCTTGAATCCTTCCCATTTTTAGCATATGACTTAATTTTTCTAAATCTCTATTTTTAAGTTTGTAATGTGGAATTAATAAAACTTATCCCAATTGCCACACAGGGTTTCTGTGAGGATGAAATGATTTTGTCAGCTGCAAAGTGCCATATGCATGTATTGTTTTCATACTTCTCATCTGAAGGCCAGAGAGGTCTTTGGGAGTTATCAACACTATGAGACTTTAGATGTGACCCAGTGGACATATTAGCCTTCTCAGCCTTTTCACTTTCTTGACCCAGGTTTGAAACTTAACCTTCCTTTGAATCCTCCCAAATAACACATCCTTACAAGAATGCCAGTAAACCATGCCAGCTTTGTTAAAGAAACTTGATGTGAAGATGGAGGTGAACCATCCATCCCACATCAAACAGTCTAACAAATCCCCATGCAGCATTTCTGTCCCCAAGTTGTCTCATTGCTCACAGATGGCCCTTTCCTCTTCTTCCCTCACTGCCTATCCTCACTGGGTATTCTCCTGGCTCTCTTCCCCTCCTCTTTAATGCAGTGTCATGTATTAAAATTCAGCTTTCTCAGTTACATCCCCCAGGATTATAAATTGAAGCTCTTCAAGATGCTCAGAGCACCACACTCTTCCCATTAATGTGATATACCCTTTAGAAAGTGATTGAGATAATGGAGCAAAAACTAATAGCTAATAAAATATAAATTTAATAAAACCTTTTACATAGAAAACAAAACACTAGAAAAAAATTACTACTTTACTGGAACATTACTTAAGTAATCCCTTTATTAAACAAACTATTATTGATGTCCAAAGGAGGAATGAAATGAATCAAGTAACACAAACAAGAAAAGGCATTGGAAGGAAGACCCAGTAGATGCTCACAGGCTGAGACTTGACTATTTGACTATTTGAAAGATCCCTGATTCTAAGAATCTCAAGGAATTTCTTCTATGAATGAATATGCTGTGGAGAAGGATATACATAGGTGAAAACCAAACGAACTATACCTGTGTGAAATAATGAGATTTCTCAAGATAGAAAAATAACAGCTATCAGACAGAGATCAGTGCCCTATTATTTGCCAAAAAGGGTTTAATCAATAAATACCACAAGTTGAAAGTGAAAAGAAGTCATTATGGGTTTGGATCATCTGGGAAGCTACGTGGAAGAGGTAGATCTGAACAATTCATGAGTAAGCAGTGGGCAAAATCAGGGGGAAGGGATTTTCATTAGGAAGCATGATGTGAGAGAAATCTCAGACACAGGGAAAGCCTGGGGCCAGGAAAATGTGAGGAGAGCACTTTAGGTGCAGGCTTCCCTTGGGGATATGTAAGAGCTAGGCCTCAAGTCCTGCATTGGAGAATCTTGAATGTCAGGCTATAGCTTATTCTGTAGGGAACTTGAAGTCCTTGCACAGTGGAATGACAGAATGACTGGGGCTTGGGAAGGTTAGTCTAATGGAGGGGTGCAGAATGGAGTCGAGCAGGGACTTTTCAGAAGGCAGGGAGATGAATCAGGAGACCATTATAATCCTCCAAGAGTGAAGTGGTAAGGGCCTGAATTCAAGTGAATGATGGCAGATGAAACAGGAAAAGATAAAAGGAAAATCTGCAAGATTTGGCAACTGATTAGATGTGAAGTTGGGAAACTAAAAAGTAAGGAAGATGTCAAAGATCATCCTGGGGTGAAAATGAAAAGTAACAGTATCATGGTCAGGAATAGAGGTGTAGGAGAAGGGTTGAATTGGTAGAGTAAGTGAATGAGTGAGGCGCTGGCTTGTGTATAACAGAGTTTGAAAAGTGAGAATGACAAGTCAGGGAAAAATAATCATAAAATATGTTAGGGCCAAAGAGCATAACATGTCTTCCCAGTGTCTCCCTTCCCAAATGAACCATCCAGAGGTTTTCTGCTAGAAAGTTCCTTTGCATCTGAGGAAAAGACTCCTTGGAATGTCCACTTGGGTGATGACAAAGCACAGGTGGCCCAGGCTCAGGGCTCTGGGTCTAGGTCAGGCTGTGGTAGAGGCTGTGCTGTGGCCCTGCTCTCAGACATCCTGTGGGGTTGGTTAGCTGAGGTCCAGGTGATGGCACTTCCCAGTCCAGCTCCTTGGGAGACTTCTCCCCAGGAATGGGCTGAGAGCTCTGCGAGCAGCAAATCTAAAGGACAAGGCAAGAAAGGAGCGGTGACCTGGCAGTTTGGAGTGCTGGAGCCCAGAGCTCCATGCCTGTGCAGCCAACCTGAGGTGGGACAGCTGGGAACAAGTCCCTGCCAGTGTCACTCATGTTAGCTGTGACTGCTGTTCCTCTGAAAGGAGTCCAGATGCTCTCCTTGGACAACCCCAGTGAAACCCATGGGGACTGCAGTCCTGTGGGATATTTCAGAGGATCCTGAACCCAGCCAGTGACCTTCTAAGCTTCTTAAAATGCTGTCACTGTGATTCTGTTCCTGGAAGAGACAGGTGACTGGCTGTCTCATTACAATGGAAACAGAGTGAAATACCACTTGGTCCACTGAATCATGCTGCCCTAAAGCACCACGTCCTCACATGTAGCCACTTGGGCAAGGAAACCACGAGGACAGTATTCTAGCTACTGCGATATTAATTTTGTAATGAACAACAACAACAAAATTTAAGTTTGCAAATAAATGTAATCTGTTGTCATAATGTCTCTAGTCTATGATGAGAATAGCTGTTTAATGGAGCATTTATGGTTGTTTTAATCATTAAAGCACATCATTTCATGAAACTACTTTGTAACAAACAACCACTAGATATTTTACACTTGATATGCACTTTTTAAACTAATCACGTTTTCTAAATTGATCCAGCTTTTCCCTCCTCTTGCTTCAAGTTACTGTTGTTTAGGAGGACACAGAACACCTTAAAAGTTTATCTTTAATGGAGAAAAATAAGTTCTAGAGAAGCATTAGTATAGAGGGCAGAGATGAATGATGATAGCAAACCTCACAGAGGACATAAAGAAACTCACTGGTGAGATGACTTGTTGGTCTATACAAGCAAGGAAACAAACCATTAGTGTTATAGCAAAATAGCATCATACGTAAATAATGAGGCCAAAAACACACACAAACTTGGCCCTCCAGGCATCTTGAGGAGCTCAGGGCCCTTCTTGAGGAGCTCATGAACAGGGCCCTCAAGTATTTATATTGCTCTGTCTTGTGTACTTATTGGAATGAAAGACCCAGCCTCACTCAGTTCAAAGAATACTTATCAAAGATAGCTATACAAAGAATAGCTATCTTTGGCTAAATTGGGAAACTGATGAAAAAAAGAGAGAGCTACCAGCATACAAACAAGAGTGAATTGTTTTTACAAACCTTTGTATGTGCATGTTTTAATGATTTGATAGAAGGTTTTATAACTAATTATGTCCAACTGTTAAGAAGCTAATTTTATATACTTTTTAATTTTATTTTTTATTATTATTAGTTTCAGGTGTACAAAACAATGAAATAGTTATCCTTTTCTCCCCTCACAAAGTAACAACCACCCTCCCCCCATCCACTGCCCTCCCACCCATGATATCATACTTATCTATTACAATTCCATTGACTCCATTCCCACACTCTACTCCACATCCAGTGACTATATGTATATATAATTATAGCTGACATACAATATTATTCAACATCAGCTTCAGAAATACAGTGCGGTGGTCAGGCCTCTATACCATTTATGAAGTGGTCTCCCTAACAAGACATGA
>NW_017732568.1:103474-116829 GCF_001890085.2 Hipposideros armiger
GCTTCCTTTTTGTTTTATTAATGGTTTCCTTTGTTGTGAAAAAACCTTTTAAGCTTGATGTAGTCCCATATGTTCATTTTTTCTTTTACTTCCCATGCCCGTGGGAATGTTTCAGTAAAAACATTGCTCAGGGTAATGTCTGCAAATTTAGACCCTATATTTTCTTCTAGGAGTTTTATGGTTTCTGGTCTTACATTTAAGTCTTTAATCCATTGGGAATTCGTTCTTGTATATGGAGTAAGGAGGTGGTACAGTTTCATTTTTTTTGCATGTGTCAGTCCAATTTTCCTAGCACCATTTATTAAATAGACTATCATTACACCAATGTAAATTCTTCCTTCCATTGTCATAGACTAACTGTCTGCATGGATTTATTTCTGGACTCTCTATTCTGTTCCATTGATCTATGAACCTGTTCTTATGCCAGTATCATACTGTTTTGATTACTATAGCATTGTATGTTTTAATGTCTGGTAGCATGATACCCCCGACTTTGTTCTTCTTTCTTAGGATTGCCATGGCTATTTGGGGTCTTTTATGGTTCCATATGAATTTTAGAATTATATTTTCTATTTCTGTGAAAAATGCCTTAGGTAGTTTGATAAGAATTGCATTGAATCTATATATTGCTTTAGGCAGTATGGACATTTTAACTATATTAATTCTTCCTATCCATGAGCATGCTAGGTGTTTCCATTTGTTGTATCTTCTTTTATTTCTTTCTTCAGTGTCTTATAATTTTCTGAGTACATGTCTTTTACTTCTTTGGTTAAATTTATTCCTAAGTATTTTATAGTTCTTGAAACGATTGTAAATGGGACTGTTTTCTTAATTTCTCCCACCGATAGCTTATTATTGGTATATACAAATGCTACTGATTTCTGAATATTAATTTTGTATCCTGCTACCTTAGTGAATTCATCTATCAGTTCCAATAGTTCTTTTTATGGAGTCTTTGGAGTTCTCTATATATAGTATCATGTCATCTGCATATAATGACAATTTTACTCTCTCCTTACCAATTTGGATGCCTTTTGTTTCTTTTTCTTGTCTGATTGTTGTGACTACGATTTCCAGAACTATGTTGAATAAAAGTGGAGAAAGTGAATATCCTTGTCTTGTTTCTGATCTTAATGGAATGCTTTTAGCTTTTCCCCATAGTGTATGATGTTAGCTGTGGGTTTATCATATATGGGCTTTATTATGTTGAGATATGATCCCTCTAGTCCCACTTTGCTAGGAGTTTTTATCATAAATGTCTGCTGTATTTTGTCAAATGCTTTTTCTGCATCTATTGATATGACCATAAGCTTTTTATTTTTCTTCTTCTTGATGTGGTGTATCACATTAATTGATTTGCAGATGTTGAACCAACCTTGCACACTAGGAATGAAACCCACTTGATCATGATGTATAATCTTCTTAACATATTACTGAATTCTGTTTGCTAAGATTTTGTTGAGGATTTTTGCATCTATGTTTATCAGGCGTATCAGCCTGTAGTTTTCTTTTTTTGTATTGTCTTTGCCTGGTTTTGGAATCAGGGTCATCGTGGCTTCATAGAAAGAGTTTGGGAGCCTTCCCTCTTTCTGGATTTTTTGGAATAGTTTGAGAAGACTAGGTGATAATTCTTTTTTGAATATTTGGTAAAATTCACTTGTGAAGCCATCTGATCTGGGGCTTTTGTTTCTTGGGAGCTTGTTGATTACTGATTCAATTTCCTTGGAGGTATTCAATCTATTCAGATTTTCTGTTTCTTTTTGAGTTAGCTTTGGGAGGTTGTATGCTTCTAGAAAATTATCCATTTCTTCCAGATTGTCAAATTTGTTGGCATATAATTGGTCATAGTAATTTAAGATTTTTTGTATTTCTGTGGATTCTGTTTTTACTTCGCTTCTTTCATTTCTGATTTTACTAGTTTGAGCTCTCTCTCTCTCTCTCTCTCTCTCTCTCTCTCTCTCTCTTTTGCTGTCTAGCTAGAGGTTTGTCAATTATGTTTATCTTCTCAAAGAACAAGATCTTAGGTATATTGATCTTTTGTATTATTTTTCTGGTCTCTATTTCATTTATTTCCTCTCTGGTCTTTATTATCTCCTTCCTTGTGCTCCCTTGGGCTTATTTTGCTGTTCTTTTTCCAGCTCCCTGAGGTGTAAGGATAACCTGTTGATTTGAAATTTTTCTTGCTTCTTTAGGTAGGTCTGAACTGCTATGAACTTCCCTCTTAGGACTGCTTTCGCTACATCCCGATGATTTTGGATTGTGGTGTTTTCATTTTTGTTTGTCTGAAGGTATTTTAGATTTCCTCCTTGATCTCATTTTTTTACCCACTTGCTATTTAGTAGCATATTATTCAGCCTCCATGTATTTATGTGCTTTCCGGATTTCTTCTTGTAATTGATTGCTAGTTTCATAGCATTGTGGTCAGAGAAGACGCTTGATATGATTTCAATCTTCTTAAATTTATTGAGACTTGTTTTGTGGCCTAACATGTGGTCTATCTTGGAAAATGTTCCATGTGCATTTGAGAAGAATGTATATTCTGTTGCTTTGGGGTGAAATGCTCTAAAAATATCAATTAAATCCAGCTGGTCTAGTGTCATTTAAGGCCACTGTTTCCATGTTGATTTTCTGTCTGGAGTATCTGTCCATTGGTGACAGTGGGATGTTGAAGTCCCGTACTATAATAGTGTTGCTGTTGATCTCTGTCTTTATATCTGTCAAAATCTGTTTTATATATTTAGGGGCTCCCATGTTAGATGCATAGATGTTTACTAGGGTTATGTCCTATTGTTGGATCGGTCCCTTTATTATTATGAAGTGCCCTTCTTTGTTCTTTATTATATTCTTCAATTTAAAGTCCATTTTATCTGATATAAATATCGCTACTCCAGCTTTTTTCTCAGTTCCATTTGCATGAAAATTTTACCCCATCCCTTTACTTTCTGCCTGTATGTTTCTTTTGATCTGAGGTGAGTCTCTTGTATACAGCGTATGCATGGGTTGTTCTTTCTTATCCAGTCAGCCACTCTATGTCTTTTGATTGGAGCATTCAATCCATTTACATTTAATGTGATTATCAATAGGTGTGTAGTTTATTGCCATTTTGTTATTTGTTTTCCTGGCCTTCGTTATTTAGGTTGCTTTTCTCTTTCCTCTGCTTAAAGAAGCCCTTTTAACATTTCCTGCAATGCTAACTTGGTGGTAATGAATTCCTTTAGCTTATTCTTTTCTCGGGAGCTCTTTATCTCTCCTTTAATTTAAAATGATTACCTTGCTGGATGAAGCAATCTAGGTTGTAGGCTTCTGTTTTTCATCACTTTGAAGACCTGCTGCCACTCCATTTTGGCCTGCAGAGTTTCTGTAGAACAGTTTGCTGATAATCTTATGGGGGTACCCTTGTAAGTAACTTGCTGCCTGTTCTTTGCTGCTTTTAGGATTCTGTCTTTGTCTCTAACCCTTGCCATTTTCACTATAATGTGTCTTGGTGTGGGCCTGTTTGGGATCATCTTGGGTGGAACTTTCTGCATTTCCTGGGCTTGTATGTCAATTTCCTTTGCCAGGATAGGGAAGTTTTCAGACATTATTACTTCAAATATGTCCTAGATCCCTTGCTTCCACTCTTCTCCTTCTGGTATTCCTATGATGAGCATGTTGTAGAGTTTAATGTTGTCACCCAGCTCTCTTAAACTATTTTCAATGTTTGTTATTCTTTTTTCTTTTTGTTGTTTCAATTGGAAGATCTCTGCTGTATTGTCTTTTAAGTCACTGATTCGATCCTCTGCATCATCCTATCTGCTAGTAATTCCATCGAGTTTGTTATTTAATTCAGTAATTGTATTCTTTAATTCTAGCTGGTTATTTTTCATGGTTTCTCTATCCTTCTTTATATTCTCATTAATTTCCTTTATCATTCTAGTAATCAGTGTTCTGAGCTCTGTCTCTGATAGGTTGTTTACCTGTATTTCCTCTAGTTCCACTGATTCAGTAGGTTTCTTCTGTTCTTTTATTTGGGCTGTGTTTCTTTGTTTCCCCATNTTCCACTGATTCAGTAGGTTTCTTCTGTTCTTTTATTTGGGCTGTGTTTCTTTGTTTCCCCATTCTGGCTTCCTCTTTGTGTTTGCTTGAATGTAGTAGGTAGATCCCCTAGGTCTCTCAGTCTTTTCTGGGTGGCCTTATGTGGTATGTGTCCTTTATATTTGAATTACTCAGACTCCCTTTTCTCCTGTGTGTGTGTACCAGAGGTGTTCCTTGTTTTGTGTGTCTTCTGCTGAGGTCAAGTTTTTATTGCTTTTGGCTTATCAGTAGGTGGGATTGACTAGCCATGAGGATTAGCTGTGTCCACAGTTTATGAGCTGCTGTGTGAGGGTTGACCACTCCAATGAGGCTTGGCCCCTATGGGCTGTTGTGCCTGTAGCGATTCCTCTTTGGTTGTGACTCTTGTAGGTCAGACCCCGTAATGCTCTGATTTTATCTAAAGTTGGCCTCTAGGTGTGATGATTCTTGTGCCTCTTTGGGTGGGTCCCACTGCAGAGAGGGTTTTAGAGCAAAACAGATCAACAAGCACAACCACAACAGCCACCAAAGGTAACCAGATAGTCTCAGATGTAAAAAACAACTGTCAACCTACACTCAACATGTACAGAAATATCCAGCATACAAAAGAAGAAAACAGGGCTGGCCGAGTGTCGCAATGACTAAGAACTGTCCTGGGACGCTAGAGGGCCCCGGTTCGGATCCCACATATGAGGGCCAGTGACACTGCCCTCCACAGCTAAGATGCTGAGCAACAGCTCAACCTGGAGCTGGGCTGCCATGAGTCGCTGGTGATGGCAGGCGTAGGCTGCAGCCCCTGTGGCAGTGGGTTGCCATGGGCTACTGTATGTAAGCAGCAGCCAGTGTGAGCGGCCAGCAGTCGCAGTGAGCAGCCGTCCAGAAGCCAGCGCGACTGACCTGCCTCGCCTGGGAAGCGTGCAATGATGGTGCTAACTTGGGCCAGTGAAGCAACGTCCGCCACAACTAGACTGAAGACCAAAACAATGACAGCAACTTGTCTGTTCCCCTTCCCAAATTCCCCAGTGCTGTTCCCATCCCCCAATTCCCCAATAAAAATCTTTTTTTAAAAAAGAAGAAAACAAACCAGCAGAAACAAAACAACAACAATGAAAAAGAAAAAAGAACAAATAGCAAAACAAAACCAAATAAAATATAATAAAATAAAAAATAGGATAAACACGGGAAACAAAATAGCAACACCACCCAAAAAAAATGCAGAAAAAATGGAAAGGAGGAAAAGTAGAGCAGTGACAAGAAAGCAGAAAAGAAGGGAGAGAGAAAGTGAGGGTAGGAAAGAAAGAAGGAAAGAGAGAAAATAGAAGAAAAAAAAATGTCTATACCCCCATATACATGGCCATATATATCCACATATATGCACCTTTATATATGCCTTTATTAAAAACTAAAAATGATAATAATGAAATAGAAAAAAACAAAAGCAACCAACACAAGAAACCAACGAAAAAAAAATCCAGAACACCCAAAAGAACCCAATTAACAACAACAACAACAATATAACACACCAAAAAAACAAAAACAAACAAAAAACAAGAAACAACCAGTGCCATTCTTGGCTGAGGTCCACCAACCTCTCCCCAGGTTTTCCTCTGCTATACACAAACTCCTCTGCATCTTGTGGGGGCAGAGCTGGCTGCCTGTGGCCTAGAGTGACCTTGATAATGCAGGTCTATTTTAGATGAGTGGGGTTGTGAAGTGTGATTGGTAACTTTTTTTTACAAAGTCAAATTGTTTCTGCTCCCGCCTGCCCAGAGGCACTCTGAGTTCTGTACAGCCAGAGGGCTGGATGTGCATCTCTGGGCATTCTTTCCACTGGGGGCTTTTGGGAGGGTGGAGATTTCAGAGCTGCTAGAAGCCACCTGGTGGGGAGGCCTGCGAGTGACTCAGCAGCTGAAGTTGCTCTCCCTCCCAAGCTGCCCAGGAGGGGTGGGGGTGGGGGCGGTGTGTTTAGGCGCACCCTCCTGCAGCCTCTTCTCATGCAGTTTCTCTGCCCCCGGGAGTAGGAGCGCCTCTGTAATCTGACCCTACTCCTCCATTCAGGGGTCAGTTTAAGGCTCTGGCAGGGCGGGAGCCAAGGTTTTTGAGGGAGGGTGGGGGTGGGCTCTTATCTATGCAGGTTTGTTTTTTTCGTGTCTGAGAAAAAAGAGGAAAAAAAAAGCACCTCCCCCTTCCACGTTGCTTTGAGCTCAGATGCTCCAGCAGAGCTCCTGCTGTGCCCTAGGAGAACCACCCTGGCACTGCAGCTCGTGTCTCCACAGCTGCGAATGCAGGTTGTGTCTCCACCTCTTCTCCTGTTCAACCGGTTTGAGGTTTCTGCCTCAGAGTCCGCGCGCCCTGGGGCTCCTGTCGCACTCCTGGCGGGACGGTTGGCACAGAGGCTGAGCCTGCCCTGATGCTGAAAACACTCTCTGCTCTGTCCTGGATTCCCACAGCTCCGCAGCTGCGGGCGCGAACGGACAGCATCTCTGCTCGCCCGCCTCCTCTCTCTTTCCCCCTACTCTCCTGGCCTGAGAATTCTGCCTTAGTGCGGGCTGGAGGTGCAGGGAACGAGGCGTGAAACTCTCTGATCTGCTCTCTGAGACCCCCTGTCTCAGCAGCCTCAGGTGCGAGCTGCGCCTCCACACATCTCGCCTCCCTCTTCACCCCCTCGTCCTGTCTGTCCACCTGTAAGTATTCAGTGTGGGAGTTCCTTCACTGCTCAGCTGCTGAGTAGAGGTTTGTTTGCTGTGCTCCAGCTGTTCAAATTGCAGCGACCTCCAGGGGAGAACTCAGGGAGTGCTCCTCACCGCCGCCATTTTCCCTCGAACCTAATTTTATATTTTAAACTTCTGCCAATTTACCAGTGGCTAAGAAGGCAAGCATGAAGACAGATATATAATCATATAGTTTTATATTATAATAGTATATTATTAAGTCATAAGCAGTATTTATTGTGGTACAGTCTCAGAGTTTTGTACTACTTGTTCCTCATAAACCATAATTGTGAATTAATCCCCTCTTAGTTTATTAGTATTATTATGAATTAAACTTTATTAAGCCAAACTTTTCCAAAGAAAGTCACTCCCTGCTTGTAAACAGAACCCATTTGGAAGGTGAATTAAATAATTTTTGCCACTAAGGTACAATTTACAAGTAAGTGATACAATTTATTAAGTGACATTACACAGAATTCTTGAGAATCAAATTGGGTTAAAAGAGTCATTCTGATTTTTTCAGATGGCGGAAAAACCAAAAAGGAGCTTATTATTTACTAGAGGACTAGATTGGCACTGTTTAAAAGAATAAGAGCAAAAATGCAAACCGCATGTGTAATTTCAAGTTGTCTAGTTGCCACATTTTTAAAAAGTAAAGGCAAAAAAACTAAAATTAGTTTAAACAGTTTTATTTAACCCAATATATCCAAATTACTATCATTTTATCATATAATCAATTTAAAAATTATTGACATGTTTTATATTAAAAATCTAGTATTTATTTTACACATACAGCACATCTCAATTTAGACTAGGACATTTAAGGTGCTCATAGCCACTTGGTGGCTCCCACACTGGACAAATCGGCCATGGATCAATCTGCTATCAAAAATAGACATGAAATACATAAACTGTTGAAATTATTGATTCATCTTTAAAAAATTATTGTAGGAAAACAAAAAAAAGTAGATTCAAGGAGACTGATATGATTAAACATAGTTGAAATCTTTAATTACTGCTTTAGAACACAGCAATATTTGGAAAGAAAACATAGTATTAAAGTTGTGATAACAAATAATTCATTGGAGACAATGTTTGTTGCCACTATCCTTTCATACAAATATGGATGGACTATACAGGGAAGCATCTTATCAGAATGATTTGTATGCAATATTCTTTTAAAGCTTTAATTTGATCAACTTTAAGATAGCTACAATTTAGTGGGAAATAATTTCCAAAATTGTAAATACCAGCAGATTCTTCTGATATATGTCTTAAGATACAATCTTGAGAAAAGCTCTAGACACTATCATATCTACATGGAAAAAATTAGAAACTCTGATAAAAATAAAATAATACACGAATAAATCATACTCTTAGGGATAGTGCCTAAGATGGCCCCTCATTTGTATTTTCACATATTAAATGATAAATTGGATGGATTTTACTCCTTCACTTCCACCAAGTACAGCAGTTTTCTAACGGACAACACATCAACCACTAGAGCAGTTAAGGGCATCTGATTTATAATCTCTTTACTTGAGTAGATGGTTTAGTGGATTATAATTAGTTTAGAGCCAAAGATTCAGCCCCTTGAAGGTTGACTCAGTTCTTTCTCATCCCTTTCATCTGTTTTCTATAGAAATCTTTCAGATGAAACTCTGAAAACTGGTTCTGAATCCATTGTACATGTTATTAAAGGTCTTAAACTAATAGAATGAATGAAGAGTGCTTGGTTCTCTCTGAATACTTGAATACATTTCAAATTCTTGTTTCTGGAGATGGCTGGATCTAAAAAGAAAAATCCAATCAATTATGTGACCACATTGATATTCCAAAGAGCAAGTGAGCAAAGTAAATAACCGCTTTGGGCTCCACAAAACCCCCCAACCCTTAGTATTTCAAAGAATAAAATGACTCACTTTGACAGCCACTGTGATAGTGGAACTAGCATAGCTTTGTAATTCAGACTTAGGTTCAAATCCTCCCTTTGTTGTTTATTGATTACATAACTTTCTGCTTTAGTGTGACCTAATTCTCAGTTTTCCAATCCATAAAA
Source organism: Hipposideros armiger (assembly GCF_001890085.2). Lineage (NCBI taxonomy): Eukaryota > Metazoa > Chordata > Mammalia > Chiroptera > Hipposideridae > Hipposideros > Hipposideros armiger. The sequence continues at coordinate 112,298 of NW_017732568.1, forward strand.
CAGAAATAAAATTTATGTCATAGAATACTTAGAAGGATAAAATGAAGCAATGTAAGGAAAGCATCCAATATGCCACTTGGTGCATAGAAAGCAACGAATAAATGTCAGCCACTATTAACAATTAAGTAACCCACTGAGCCTTGAAAAGCTATTTTAATTTTCATACTAAAGAGAAAAAAGTATACAGTAAGGCTACATACAAAAAGGCAAAATCAAACCAACCTAAACAAGCCCGTCAGAACATTGATTTTGTTATTGCTTATATCCAATTTATTGTCGGTGTTCATGAGTTTATCAAGTACCTACATTCTGTGCAGCATGATATGGTTCCCATATTTAGTACCTTGGAATTTCAGGTTATGTAAGGTTGATGACTGAGGAGGATGTATGAAGATATTTTCTGATGTTTTAGATATTTGCAAAGTGGGTGCTTATTTCTAGGGCCTGTTACATGAAAAGCAAGTTGACTTCTACTAGGACAAATGCACTGACAGGCAACAGAGATTTATCCCACTAAGCCTGCATCTTCCAACAGAAGATGACACATGAAGGAACTTGATTACTGTGGCCTCTCAGCTCTCCACACCTACGATTCCTCCATCCCAAATAACCACAGAACCAAAAGTGATCTCATTTGATAAAAAGCCTGTTTTGGGGGCAGGGAGGGATGCAGCAGCCATTGAAGCTTTGTGCCACCCTCTCCTTCCATTTTCTTTCTTAGATTGACTAGAAAAAATAGTAAGGGATTTGTCTCAGGAAAGGAATTTATCAGTGATTATGATATGTATAGCCCCAGAGGAGGAGACTAAATTGGGCTGCAGAGAGAGTTTGGTTATGGAGAAGTACATGATTAAGCAGTGCTATACTTATGCCAATTAATTTTATATTTGTAAATATAAATATTCATAAAAATAAATATTTGTAAATAAAAATATAACAGCCACTGCTCCATATGGTATAGAATGGTGGTTCAGAACTTGATTAAAGTGTAAGAATCTCCCGGCCACATTCCATTCTTGGCTAAACCACCACATGGTATACGACTTTGGAGAAATCATCTAAACTTCCTACACCTTAGTTCTTAGAATTATGAAATGGAGATAATAAAAGAACCAACTTACCATTGTGTGGAAAATTAGGTTTATTAAAATGCTTGACATACAACAAATAAGCATTTTCTGAAGACTGAGGATTTAACTTAAAATATTTTTCTAAAGCTCTGAATGAATCTACATAGCTTACCAAAGTGGTAATAATACCTGCCATTTTTGAGTTTCTATTACTTTCGTTCCTTAGAGAGGTTAGGCAACTAGTCTAAAGTCTCACACCTAGCTCACGGCACAGCCAAGTTTCAAATTCAGGCAGTGAACACTTTATATCTATTTAACATGTTAACAAGACCACTGATGGGACCATTATTCCCTTGCAGCTGAGTAAACTGAGGCTCAGTCTATAGGAACCAGTATGGCAAAAGTGAACTGGGTATGAAAAATAAGTTTGGGATAAGAACATGGGTATCCAATTAGATCCAGCAGGCCATTGATAATAAGGTTCTGGACTTCATCTGAGTCAAGGCTAAGAATGTAAGAGAAGGATATATATACTCATACATCCTTGAGAGAAGACAAGCTTTATCTTCTTCTAAAGTAAAAAGTAAAATAAAATAACGTTTCATTTTTTTATATTTCATTTTATTCTTTGACTGTATCTATGCATGTGTTCTATGATTGTAATAATTATGTATGGAATTTTGTATTCTGGATTTTTTCCTTTATACTCTTATGTGCAGGTCTTCACAAAAGACAGTTTTTAGAGCAGCATAATATTCTATCAAATTAATGCATCACAAGTAATATCCCATTTACTTGGGCTATTTCCAATTCTTTTTCACCATAGATGTAATGCTATATTAAACATGCTATGTTAAACATCTTCACACTCACACTTTTTGCTGACATGTCACCTTTCCGATGAGTTCTTCCTGATGCTTTACTTAGAATTATAACCCCATTCCATCCCACATCTTGGCACGCCCCAGCCCCCCTGCCTACTTTAATTTTTCCTTATCCCTTATAGCACAGATTCATATTATTTAGATTGTTTACATGCTATTCCTCATCTGACTTTGCTGTAATGTAAACCAAATAAGAACAGAAACCCAAGTGTTCACTGGTTTATCTCCAGTGCTTTCTATAGTTTCTTACTTACTGTTTGTCCCCAATAATTATATGTTGAAGGAGTGACTGTGTGAATGGATGCTAAGAGCAATGCATAAATGTACCAATTTCATTATAAAGTTAGAAGGTGAGAGTGCTCCCATTTTTAGAAAACCTGTTTAGTTAGTAAGTTTTAAAAGACCTCCAATTTCCTAATTTGTGTTTCTTTAAAAGTTACCAGTTACTTAATAAAACTGCTATTTGTTTACTGTGCTTATTTAGGGGCCAGATTTTGAAAAGCAACAAGCCTGCGCTCCATTTGTTTGCCATGATCTCACACAGAAATCTAAAGCAGTAAGTGTGCAGTTGGGGTCTGGAGGTATTGAACGGAGGAACACAGCACACATACACATCCTGTTAATAGTCTCCAGCCAGCATAAAGCTTTGCTAAATCTTGAAAATAAAGTATGATTTTCAGTTCTTGATGGAAAGGAAGCCTTGAATTTGTTTTCAAAAATAAAATACAGAAAATCAACACTATTTAAAAATTCAGAGATTCAGTCATGGTAGGCAGATCTGCACTGTCCACACCAGTTGCCATCCTCCACATGTGGCTCTTAAACATATCCAGGTGACAGGCACCACTAAGGTCTAGAGCAAATGTAAAATACTCACCAAACTTTGAAGACTTAGCATGAAAAAAGTATAATTTTTATTAACATGTTTATCATTATTACATGTTGACACGATTTGTATAGGGTGGATTAAATAAATATATGATTAAATTAATTTCAACTGTTTCTTTTTAGTTTTCAATGTGGCTACTAGAATATTTAAAGTTGCATATGTGGGCAGTGCTGGTTTAGATTTTTAAAAGACTAAAGGGACATAAAAAATTGAAACGCATGACCCTAGATTGGATCCTTGTTCAAAAATCAACAAACAACTATAAAAACATTCTTAGAACAATTGGTGAAATGTGAATATGGATTGGATACTAAATATGGAATTATTAATTTTCTTAGTTGTGATGCTGGTATTGTGGTTACACAGGAGTATGTTTTTACTTTCAGGAAAAATATTCTCAAGTATTTAGCACTGAAATATCATGACTGCTAAACTTATTTTCAAATGTTTAGTGATATATGTTTATAATTTAATATTTTATATTCATAATTATATATTTATATTATATTAGCACTTTTGCCATGACAGTTGGATATATCTGAATGAATTATCTGAAATTTTTATACATAAAAATAATGTCATTTATATACAAAGCAGCTCAAATTGTTATTATTAAATACATAAAATAGCCAAAATGTCAACTTTTTGCTTTTTGTGAATTTCTGACACATTTAAAAAAAAACTGAATCAATTGATGCAGTGCAAGAACTAAATAGTACATTTATTTAAATCATAAGTATTATATTTATATATTTACATGTTTACATATATTTATATATTTACATATAGTTATATATATAATATCTATAAATTGATAGCAAAATAGTAACAATTGTTAAATCTAGGTAGAAGTTATATATATTTTTTTAAATTAAAGTTTATTGGGGTGACGATGGTGAGTAAAGTTACGTAGGTTTCAGGTGTACATTTCTATAATACATCATCTATATATCACATTGTATGTTCACCCAGAGTCAATGCTCCTACATAAAAACGGACAGAGTAAAGGTCTGAACTGGCAAAGGGGAATGGAGAGAAAGGAAGCATGCTGAAGAAAATAGAATATTCTAAATTGGTTTTCATTGAACCATTCTTTTAACAGCCATTCTGTATGTTAGATTTTTTTCATAAAAAAATTGGGGAAAGTTTATGGGACCCTCAAAAACTTTTGACTAAAGCCAAATGACAAAATTGTACTACTGTGACAACCAGTTGGAAGAGAGCCTTATAAAAGAGTCACAATTCAGAGTCAGACTATAAATGACTATTTTAAAATAATGTATACATTTTATGCAAGCTTACAGACTAATTTATCTTTAAATATACCAGAACTACCATAAAGTCCTTGAGCCACTTTATTTGCTTTGAAGAAGCAACCCGTTAAGTTATACTCTAAATTATATATGATGGAATATTACACAGCAATAAAAAAGAATGAAATCTTGCCATTTGTGAAAACATCGATGGATCTAGAAGGTATTACGCTAAGTGAAATAAGTCAGACAGAGAAAGACAAATACCATATGGTTTCACTTATATGTGAAATCTAAACAAACAAAACAAAACAAAAACACACTCATAGAAAGAGAGACCAAAAGGATGGTTTCCAGAAGGGAGGGTGTGGGGGGATGGATGAAAAAGGTGGAAGGAATATAGTCAATAATATTGTGATAAGTGTGCATGGTGACA
>NW_017732568.1:117254-130237 GCF_001890085.2 Hipposideros armiger
CCTGAGGGCTTTTTCAGGAAGATTATTAGTATGATATGCAAAACAAGACTTACAGCGGTAAGAAACTACTGACACTGTGTTTGACAGGATCAAGGATTGAGTAACATTAGTTGTAAAACAGAAGTCTTTTTGTGCTCACATATTTATTTGGAAGCAAAAATATGACATTACCACATTACTTCAGTCAGATGAAAATTCTCAACACTATTGCAAAATATAAAATGACAAAAGAGAACACTACATTTGTGTAAGACACTTGTTTACATTTCAAGTGCAAGCAGATAGTTGCTCTTTTGTAAGAAAATATTATTGTAACCCAAAGAATATGTCTTTGTGATGTCATAGGCATCAATTTAATTCCCAGACAGTTTCAGCATTGGGGCCTTCATAAAATCATACAGGAAGTCAACTCAAAGGGAATGGCATATGATCTGATACCTTAAAGAAAGTTCAAATGTAACCTGATTGTTTGGAGGGTAGTAAATATGTAAATTATATATTCAATATACAATGTCAGCATTTTGCTAGGCTTGCTTTAGCATTCCTATCCATCCTGAAGTGCCCATCATTCTGTTCCTCATGCCTCTGTGATACTTTTCCTCTTTCCTCCAATAGAACACTGGACATGTGTCAGTTTTTTATGCCCCCCAAGCTTGCTCCAGAGCAGAGCTGTGCTTTTAAAGACTTATCTCTTGGCACAGAATCTGGCTTATCATAGGTGTTCAGCAAATGCATGGAGGAGTGCCTCTCAACATTTTCTGACTAAAATTCACAGTTACATTTTGAGTGCAACCCAGTAGACATACTCATACACAGATGCCTCTCTATATAAATTGGAACAAAAGTTTTATGAAAAATGTTTAATCTTATTTTGTGCAATGCATGGATATTTCCTAAAGTACACTATTTCACTTCTTATAAATATTGATCAAGACCACTAAATTGATTTGAAGCTTATTAATGAACTCTACTTTTAAATTATAGAAGTTACCCACCTGCTAATTGGTTTATTTAAGATTGGAACAGTAGAAAATTAGTCTTTCACCAAAGGATAATACAGGGTTCCTTGGGATCTGTTATTCTTATTGCTAGTATGTCAGAATCCTAACTGTGCATGTTCCATCAACTTCCTACCACCTGTTGTCCAAGTAAGAAGGTTTGGAAGTGTGTCAACCCCTGGGTTGTTTCTTTTCCTCTGTCCTCCACAGGCACGTATATTTAGCCCCTGGTACTTGCTTGGTGCAGATCCCTTAGGCCAGGGGTGTCAAACTGGCAGCCCGCGGGCCACATGCAGCCCTCAAGGTAATTTTTTGTGGCCCACGATGCTCTGAAATAAAATGAAAATAGAAAAAATTGTTATGAAGAACATAGCGCTTAGGGGAGATCGAGGCAATACTGTACACACAATTCCCTTGTTAACCCTTTAACTACTGAAGACGAGTATACACGTGGTCCAATGCCTTTCCTGGAGGCCTGTGGGCGTGTATAAACGTGCTGACTCAGTTCCGGCGATGTTTGGAAGTGATATGTCTGCCACTCTCAATGTCACATAATGTAAACAGATCCCAATAGCGAAAAGGTTAAAAAGAGCACTAGGGTAAAAAAGAATAATTTTAGTTTTAGAAATACATTAAATAAATGTTTAAATAAAAGCAATTATATAGTTTTTTAATTATCCTATCCATATTCCTGAATCCTCACTTCAGAATATAAATTTAACAAAATTTGTAAATGTGATGTGGCCCGCGTGAATCTTGCCTGTTGCACCAAAATGGCCTGTGTTTTAATTGAGTTTGACACCCCTACCTTAGGCTGTCAGTCCTTGGATAAATCCTCAAGAAGAAAGTGGGCAGAAAACTTAGCCCTACCATTCAGGGGAGTTGGCAATTGAACCATCTAACTTAGAGCCAGGATTAAGAGGCCCAGCTTCATCTCTCCCAGGTCCTCAGTGCCCGGGTGGTCCATGAGTTGCAAATGTTCACGAAGCCCTACCTCAGGACCTCCCTTGAACCACCAGTCTTCTTTAGACCCAAGGTTCTCCTGTGGACCCCAGGAGTAGCTGGAACCTTGGGAGCTTGGGTCCTGCCAGCCCTCCATCTTTCATACACACAGCAGGCCATTCCTCGATGCTCAGTACATTACCAACACTGAGCTATACTGACAATAGAGTAGAGAACAAGAGCCTCTGCAGTGGTCTCACTCAGGAGAACCTTGCTGCTGATCAGGATCCATATCCCAGAATCAACCCCAAGGGCTAACTGCAACTAAGGTTAGCGTCCCAAGTAGTCAGCTTCCTAAGGATCCTGAGAACCCATGTGCCACTCTGTCTGGCTACTTTGGGTTGTGTCCCTCTGACTAATTCCTTGTGCACTGTGGCTCAGAGAGCCCACCTGTCCTGTCACTGGGTTCTGCCCATCCAAAGACCCAGATTCAGGCCCTTCCCAACTTCATTCTCCTCCCACCAAAGTTTCTGTTGTAGGGTCTCAGTCAGCCTCAAGACCAAGGGAAAGGTGGTAGAATTTCTGTTCCACATCCTCCTCTCCTCTGGAGGAGGACAAACAAGGGAAGGCATGATTGTCTGAAGGAGCCCATGAACCACATGTCTCTCTCTGAGAGGAGCTATGGTTAAAATACCCTGTTAGGGCAAGGGGTCTGAGGTCTGTGAAGCCAGTCTTTCCTGACCTCAGTTTTCTTACTTTAAGTTTGATTAAGTGATTAATGTGGAGAGGCACACAGCAGAAGGAGCATAAACTCTGGAGCCAAACTGCTTGGCCTGGATCCCACTCTGCCACACACTTACTGTGTGACCTTGAGCACATTATTCTACCCTCTGAGCCTCAGTTTCGTGATCTATGAAAGGGGAACACTGGTGACTACCACATAGGGTTGTTATCAGGATCAAGTGAGTTGAAGAACTGAAGTGCTTAGAACAGTGCTTGGGAGAGAGAGTAAGAGTGAGAATGGATCATAGAAAGTTCAAGATAAAAGGCATCTTAGGTGTCATTTCACATACAAGAATGTGGAGAACCAGGGAGTGAAGGAACCAGATCAAGGTTTACCTTACAAAGAAAAATAAGGAACACCAGGAACTTCTGACCCTTTTCTAGAAGGGGTTTTACCTTGGAAACATTTAATAGGTAGAATATTAACTAAATCTGGTCTGCAAGAAGCAGTGCAAGAGAAAATTATGATATTCTAGAGTCACAGGACTGGCTGTCCATGCCCTTCCTTACCGGAGATACCTCACACAGTAGAGAAGCCAGAATGTGTTTAGATGACCCAGGTGCCCTTTTCTGGTGTTTCATCTCAAATGTGTTTAGTAATAAAGGAAGGGAAACTAATATTAATTGAGCATTTGTTCTTCATTGATTAAAATCTTCAAAAGAACCTTGTGAGAAAAATACCATTCCAATTTTACAGATGAAGAAATTGAGGCTCACATGGTTACAAAACTTGCCCAACATAAGCTTGCTATTTAGGATAGAGTTGTGAATCAAAGCCATCAGCTATCGTTGCTGGCTCCAAACCCTTTGTCTTCCACTGACCCACAGTTCTGTCCTTTGCAAGGTTAGGCTGGGTTTTTCCACTTAACACACATTGCCATTCCAACCAGGACAATTTCAGAGGCATTGGAGTCCCATCTCTCACTCATTCAATTGATGTGACATTATGAACTATCCTGTTAATAAGAAAAGGAGCAACAGGAATTTTTTTCATGTTTTTCTGTTTACTCAGTGGTTTCTGAGTAGCTTACATCTGGAAACTCTTAAAGATTTGGTAATGGCAGTGGGTTAGGTCTTTAGGAGTGAGCAACAACTACTTTTGCTGTGAAATGATTTCTTGCATTATAGGAGAATTTTCTAGAAGGCAGCTTTTAAACAGAGTCTTACCCAATCCATTTGAAATATGATTCACTTTCCAAAAATCTGATTTTTTTCACACAACTCTCTAGGAATTGCTCCTAACTCTTTGCAAACTGATGAGGAAGCCATATCAACCACCAGCAAATGTGGTCCTCTCAGTTTCAAGGTAAGAAACAGGCCCTGCAGACAGACAGGCAGACCAGTGAGGAGCTGGAGGAATGCAGCTGCTGTCTTTCTGCTCAGGCACGGCTAATGTAGCCACCTTCTTCTGAAGCAATAGGTAAAGGTCCAGTGCCTTTGTGCATTCAGCTGAATGTTCTATCAGGGATTCAGCCTAGTCATGGGCGCAAGACCCAAAGGGACCATGGGATGAGTCCCACCTGTGCAGGTGAGGCTGGTGGGCCAAAGGTTAAATCCAAGCTCCTTCTCCTATGCTTTACTCAATACCACTTCAACTCAGTCCAGTCTGCATAGAGTCTTACTGTTATTTGCTTGTCACCACATCCACACAGCTATGTACTACTTTAGAAGAGTGAGTTCACTGTTCAATTAACAAGACTTCTGTTTTCCATCTCATTTCTGCTGCACCCATTGGAGGTGGCCTCCCCTTCCTGACACATAACCCCATCTTCCCAGCCAGCACCAGCCTGGCCTCTGCCTCAAATGAAGGCACTGCTCAGGCTGAGTTACTTGGGGCCTGAGTACCCGCAACACTCACCATAGTCAGGGATGGGCTGTGTTACCCATCACTCTCCTTCTTTTTCCTCCCCCCTGAGGGTCACTACCCCTGCCCTATTCCCTCTTCATGAGGATCGCTTCTCTAATGAAATGTTACTGTTGGGGCTGTGGTGAACTCAAAGTTGAATGAAGGCAGGGAATAGTTTAAGAACCACTGTGGGACAATTTCTGCCATGGGAATGTGAATGTAGGGCACTGGGGCAGCAGGGGCTCAGGGTAGGTGACCACCAGGGGTGATGCTTGTGGGCTCTGAACCCCTCTGGAAGCATCAGGATTAAGGGGGGCTGCCCGTCTCCCAGCCAGGCATGAGCTCTTCTCCCTCAGTGACCCCAGCCTCTTCCCCTCCTGGTGCTGGAGAGGAAGGCTAGAAAGAAACCACAAGGAGGAGGAATTAGAACACTGAGTGTGACCACACCAGTGAGAGCAGCTTTATTCTCACATGAATAAGCTGTTGCTCATGAATAAGAATAGCTCCCAGTTCCTACCACTGTCAATGATAGCACTGGGTGTTGTCCATGGCCAGTATTATGCTATGTACATGCTGCTATGGTTATCAGGTGGGTCCTGACACAGGCTTCCTGGATATCTATCCTAATCTCTTCATCCCAGTTTCTTTATCCATGCAATTAACACCTATATCAAAAGGGTATCTGGAGGATTTAATTTATTAATAATATAAAGTACTGAAAACAACAGTACATTGAAATTGCTCAGAGAGCCAGGTCCAAGATGGCAGCACAAGAGGACAATAAATACGACCTCTCTCAAGAACACATTGAATATATACCTATATGTATTTAGAACAATTACTCCTGAAAGACAACTGAGAGCCAACTGAGCAGCTTCTGCACAACAAAGAAGAGAGAGAGAGAGAGAGACTGCATGGAGAAGGTTGGGGAATGGTGAGAGCTCTCAAGGAGCTGAGGGAATGCTCCAGGACTGGAGGAACCAGTGAGCACCATTGTTTATGTCTCCACTGCACTTGGATAACACAGGTGGCAGCTCTATCCAGGTTCTCTGGCTGACATTCAGGGCTGCTATAGCATATCCCCAGCTATCCCTCCCAGAGCTAGATCCAGCAGGAATAGGAGGGCACCATAGTATGTGAACAAGGGGACCCTCCACCCTGAAACTTATCCAGCAGTTATGGAAGGGTGCTACTGCATGCACCCACTGGGCTGTGCATGCACGTGGAGCTCCCCCACCTAGAGAAGGTGTGGAGCTAGCAAAATGCTGTGGCACTCACACGCAGGACTGCCCTGTCCAGAGAAAGTGAGAAGATACTGGGGGCACTGCTGCACACACACTTGGAGATGCTCCACCCCGAGAAAATGCTAATCTAGCCAAGTTTGAGGTATCTGCATGCAGAGCTGACCAGTGCAGAATGAGTGGGGCACTGCTATGTGCACACAGGGGGCTGTACTATCTAGAGAGGGTATAGAGCTAGCAAAGTATGGTAGTGGATGCACACAGGGCAGCCCCACCCAGAGAAAGTGTAGCACTAGCAAAGCATTGCAGTACCCACAGAGAAGGTTGCCCTGTACAGAGATAATAGTGTACTGCCATGTACACACATGGGGCTGCCCTACAGAGAGAGGGTGCAGAACTAACAAAATTTATGGTATGCAGCAAAAGCAGCTATAAGAGGATATTTCATAGCTGTACAGGTCTACCGCAAGAAACAGGAGAAAAAAATCCCAAAATAAAGTATCTAACTTTACACCTAAAGGAACTAGAAAAAGAAAAACAAATAAAACTCAAAGGAAGAAAATAACAATGGGAGAGCAGAAATAAATGAAGTAGAGACTAGAAAAATAGTAGAGAAGATCAGTGGAACTAAGAGCTGATTCTCTGAAATGATAAATAAAATTGACAAACCTCTAGTAAGACTCATCAAGAAAATATAATGGCAGTGTAGGTAAATCCTGTGCTCACCTCCTCACACAACCAAGTCAAAATTACAACTAAGCTACAGAACAACCATAAATGAGAACTGCCTAAAGTCTAGATGAACAGAAACCCTATAATTAAAGATATACAGAAGGCACATGACACTGGTAGAAGGGACAGAGATTAGAACGGGCTGGTCCCATACCCACGTGTGGTGGTTAAAAATCTGTAGGGATATATCAGCTGTGGAAGCCCCTCCCTGTGGAGAAAGGGGTCCCAGCTCCCCAGTGTAAGGTACCAGGGCTGGGAAGAGAAGTCCCCATAACTTCTGGCTGACAAACCAGTGGAGATTGTGCCTGGGTGAGATAGAGGGCTACTGGAGTCCCAGGCACTCTTCTCAAAGAACTTGTGCACAGACTTGCTGATGGAATTAATTGTCCTGAGCTCCAGCACTGGGGCAGCAGCTTGAAAGGTGCCAGGGACAAACAGGGAGGAACTGAATTGTCTGGCCACAGGGCGAGGGCTGGAGGGGCAGCTTTCTTCTAAACAGAAGTGCTGGCACAAGCCATTGTTCCTTTGTTGAGCCCTCCCAACACACAGTCTGAAGACCCAAGCTGGTGCCAAATCTGAGTCTCTAGCAACCTGGCTAACACCATTAGCCCTGCTCTGTTGGTTCCCTGAGACTCCACCCCATCCAACTTTGCAGGCCCACCCAAACCACTTCCAATGGCTTTTCCATATAAATGGCCTACCTGTCTCATGCTGGTGATTTTCCTGAAATCTCTCAAAGATTCACAAACTTAAAACAAACAACATCTGGCCTCAGAGTGTCTTGAAAAACTTGTTAAGCAGCCTCAAACCTGGCACTAGTGGCAGCCAGCTTCAGTTCTCAGCTTAGCCTCTCCCAGGCACCTCTAAGCCTACCACAAGTGGAAAACATCTGATGATCATTCTGTGGCTCATAACAAGTAGCCCTGGGCAGGTCACAGCCAGTGGCCCTTTTTGACCCTCAAGAGAGACCCTCCCAAGAGGCCCAAGAATCAACATACCTGGTGGCCAACTTCAGACCACACCAGAGCACCATCCTACCACCTCCACAATTGACACACCAGAAGGGCAGACTCAGCAGGCACCAGGGCCCAGCTAAAGCAAATCCTGCTCTGTAGGGTCAACCACTACACAATAGCTCCTCCACTGTAGTAATAGCCAGTACTCACAACCAATAAGCCTGGAGATCAATTCCTTCCATTGATGTGCCAACAGCAATATAGGCTCTACTACAATACAACAGGAGGGCACATCCAACCCACACATAAACACACGTGGAACACTCGGCTCAGGTAACAAGGGAGACTATGCCGGGCCCCACAGGACACTTACTACATAAGGACACTCTACCAAGAAGGTGAGACATAGCAACTCTACTTAATACATAGAAACAAACAGTGAGGCAGTCAATGCCTACTCTCACCACTTTTATTCAACATAGTATTGGAAGTCTTAGCCTCAGCAATCAGACAAGAAAAAGAAATAAAAGGCATCCAAATAGGAAAGGAAGAAGTAATACTTTCACTATTTGCAGATGACATAATACTATATATATATAGAACCCTAAACAATCCACCAAAAATTAATGGAATTCATAAATAAATTTTGTAGGATAACAAGATACAAAATTAACATACAGAAATCTATCACATTTCTATACACTAATAATTAACCATCAGAAAGAAAAAATAAAAAAAACAAACCCATTTAAAATTGCATCAAAAAGAATGAAATATCTAGGAATAAAGTTAACCAAGGAGATGAAAAACCTATACTCAGAAATCTATAAGACATTAAATAAAGAGATTGGAAAAGAAAAGAAAAAATAAATATAAATATACAGTGCTCATGGATTAGAAGGACTAATATCATAAAATGACCATATTACCCAAAGTAATCTACAGATTCAATGCACTCCCTATTAAAATACCAATGACATTATTTTCAGGACTAGAACTAGAAATAATCCTAAAATTTATATGGAATCACAAAATACCACGAGTAGACAAAGCAATCTTGAGAAAGAAAAACAAAGTTGGATGTATCATGCTCCCTGATTTCAAACTATCATACAAAGCTATAATAATCTTAACAGTATTGTACTAGCACAAAAACAGACATATAGCTCAATGAAACAGGAAAAGCCCAGAAATAAATGTCCACTTATATACTCAATTATTCTATGACAAAAGGAGCAAGAATATACAATGGAGAAATGACAGCTTATTCAACAACTGATGGCCAGATACATGCAAAAAAAAAAAAAAAGAAAGAAAAGAAAAAGAAAGAAAGAAAAGAAAAAAAAAGACACTGAACCACTTTCTCACACCATATACAAAAATAAATTCAAACTGGATTAAAGAGGTAAATGTAAGACCTGAAATCATAAAATTCAAAACTCCTAGAGAAAAACATACGTAGTAAACTATTTGATGTCAGTATGGGTAATATCTTTTTGGATGTGTTCCCTCAAACAAGAGAAACAAAAGAAAAAAATAAGCAAGTGGGATTTTACCAAACTAGAAAGCTTCCGTACAGTGAAGGAAGCCATCAATAAAACAAAAAGACAACCTACTGAATGGGAGAAGATATTCACAAATGATGTATCTGATAATGAGTTGATATCCAAAACATATAAGAAACTCACACAACTCAATAATAAAAAAATAAACAATCTGATCAAAAAATGGGCAGAGAACATAAAGAGACATTTCTCTAAAGAAGGCATACAGATGGCCAACAGACACATGAAAAGATGTTCAACATCACTATTCATCAGGGAAATGCAAACCAAAACCACAATGAGATACTATTTCATACCAGTTAGGATGACTATTATCAATAAGTTAATAAATAGCAAGTATTGATGAGGATGTAGAGAAAAGGGAACCCTAATGCACTGTTGTTTGGACTCTGAACTTATGCAGCCCCTATGGGAAACAGTATGGAAGTTCTTCAAAGAAACTAAATATAGGTCTACCATATGACCCAGCAATTCCACTTCTGGGTAATTATCTGAAAAAAATGAAAACACTAATTCAACAAGATATATACAACCATATATTTATTGCAACATTATTTACAATAGCCAAGATATGGAAGAAATCTAGATGCCCATCAGTAGATGAATAGATAAAGAAGAAAAAGTAGAAGACATACAAGATGGAATGTTATGCAGCAATAAAAATGAATGAAACTTGCCCTTTGTGACAACATGGATGGACCTAGAGAGTATTGTGGTAAGTGAAATAAGTCAGACAGAGAAAGACAAATATGGTTTTACTTATATGTGGAAACTAAAAGAAAACAAAACAAAAACAGACTCATACAAACAGAGATCAAATGGATGATTACCAAAGGGGAGGCAGTTGGGGGGATGTGATAAAGGTAAAGGGGGCTATATTCAATAATATTATGATAAGTTTACACAGTGACAGATAATTACTTGAATTAGTGTAGTGATCACATTGTAAGGTATTTAAATATTGAATCACTATATTGTATACCTTAAACTAATATAACATTGTAAAGCAACTATACTTAAAATAAAAATAAATAAATAAATAAATAAAGAGAAAAAAAGAAATTTCTTAGTAAATATTACTTTTTGTTACTTTTTCCTTACCCACAAAGAAGCTGAGGCTCAGAGAGTTTAAGTAGCATGCCTCAGATCACACTGCTAATAAGAGAAAGAGTGAGGCTTTCAAGCCAGGTGTGTCTGGCCCATTGCCCAAGGTCTCCACGAACTTTCTTTTTATCTGCTCACTCCATATGACCCATTCCTTCTCTCTGCCCTCTCTTGTGCCCTTGTGGAGTAGAACAAGCTGCAGTTTCACTGCCACTTGAACCCAGGTCAGTCTTTCCAGGAGCCTGCCTGTGCTTGGAGCTTGGCAGCCACCTTTCGGGTAATGAAGTGGGAGGATATTATTCATGTCAGGCACCTGAGTCCAGGGTGGAGGTGGATGACTCAGGTTGAGGGTTTCAGTCCCCTCCCAGATCCTATTAATAGAAAGGAATTTACATTAAAAGCATAGTAGATTAAAGGTGGAAAAGGCTAAATAGAGTAGATTTGAAAGTGATTTGTCTTCCCTACACCACAGTTTAACAATGTATAAATGCTCTTCTTCAAATATGGTATCTCTGGGTGGATGATCAGAAGTCTGGCTGATCAGTTCCCAGGCAAATGTACCCGAGGAGAAAGGTGCCTGGAAGCCACAATGCCCCAGTGCACAGAGCCTGGGGTTACACATGAACACACATGGGGGCAAGTGATTTACCAACCTGGATGTTAGCATCTTTGTGTTTCAAAATATAGTGTATTGATTAAAAAAATATGGGGTATATTAAGGCCAACAGATCAGGATACAATGACCATTGAAAAGGTAGTTTCTCATACTCACTGATCCCAAGAGGAGGGGGCATGACACATCATGCAGGGCCACACAGGAAGCACCAGGTGGGTCAGGAGACAGAGGGAAGGGAGAAATGTGGGCAAGAACCTTTACTGTGGTTTCCTTGGAAAGGAACAGGATCGGCGGAAAAAGCAGGTTTAGGATTGGCTAGTGTAAATAATTTCAGTGGGCTCTGAGACAGAGGAGAGTCTCTTATTGTCTGCTACCTGGCCCTGGGGTGATCATGGTAGGTAGAGAGCGGCCCACACTGCGAAAGACTAATAAAACAGAGTTTGGGTGCGGACTCTGGATTGGTTGTTTTGCCCTGAAAAGTGCACTCCTTAGTGAGTTGTTTACTATCTCTAGGAATTGGCTAGCCTTGGTAGGGCAGTCCATCCAATGTCAGTAAATCACCAGATGTCAAAGCATCAAATACAGAAAATAAAATACATGGTTACTATACTCTAACATTAGAATGAGGTGTCTATTGCTTTGGTAACTGCTGCTTTGGTAACTTGCAGTGGGGCTGGGGAGTGGGAATCACTGGGCTCTATCTGTTGAAAGTGAGCAGCCACTTTGAAAAAAGCAAAGCTTGGGTGACATTGATTCCCTAGACACCTGGCATTTGGTATGTGAAGAAGGATGTCACAGATCCCAGAATGTCCACTCTAGATGAGTCTGCTTGTCTAGCGCCACGTGACATAGGTGCACTGCTCTGAGTATATAGAATGGCAAAACATGCTTAAACCTTGCTGTTATCTTCTCAGGAAGGAGGTGCTGCAGTGCTGCCCATTAGTGATTGCTATTCTAACTAATTTTCATTTCCTTTGCTAAAGATGGAGAAAAGCTGGATGTACAGTGCTGAATCAGTTTATGACTGCATTGAGAACAGCCATCTGATCATTAGTGCTTTCTCCTTGAACAGAAAAATTCTGCATAGTAGAAAGAGTGCTGGCACTGAGAAGACCCGCTTCCAGCCTTGGGGCTGCAGTGATAATAGCCCTACAACCTCAGGAAGGTCTTAGCCTCGCCCGCTCTGTTTCCTTATCTATAAAATGAGGGTTTTGGACAAAGCACTTTCCAGACTTCTGTTTGTGGAAATGCAGAGTAATGCTTGTGCAAAAGATGTTTAGAAAGACACAAAAATGGTCTCAAATATCTCTCTCTCATACTTGAGAAACAAAATGGTTTTAAACATCCTTATTTGACAACACACCAGAATTTAATTCCTGCAGAGCTGGCTGTAACTAGAGGTTCATTTTTTATTTAAAAAAATCATTTCTTCAAGTGGGAGTTCACTTAATGTGATTCTTCCTAGTAAACAGATTATGTTTTATATATAAATCCATACAGGCAAAAATTTCATGGTTAGTTATCAGTGTGATAGAATATGAGCACAGTATCAGGTTAAGGAGGTTTTAAAAAAAATCAAAGAATGAGTAATATTCCATTGTATATATGTAGCATATTTTTATTCAGTTGTCTATCGACGGGCACTTAGGTTGCTTCCATATCTTGGCTATTGTAAATAGAGTGCAGTGAACATCTGGGTGCATATATCTTTTCAAATTAGTGTTTTGGATTTCTTAGGATAAATACCCAGAATTGGAATTGCTGGGGTATAGATAGTTCTATTTTTAAAATTTTGAGGAACCTCCATACTGTTTTCCACAGTGGCTGCTCCAATTTGCAATCCCACCAACAGTGCACTAGGGTTCCCTTTTCATCACATCCACACCAACACTTGTTTGTTGACTTATTGATGATAGCCATTCTGACAGGAATGAGATGGTATATCATTGTGGTATTAATTTGCATCTCTCTGGTGATTAGTGATGTTGAACATCTTTTCATGTGTCTGTTGCCCATTTGTATTTCCTCTTTGGGGAAATGTCTATTCATGTCCTCTGCTCATTTTTTTCCTTCCATCATCATATATTTGATCCCTTTTACCCTCATTTTTAATTGGATTATTTGCTTTTTTGGTAATAAGCTGTAGGAGTCCCTCATATATATTAGATATTAGCCCCTTATCGTATGTATCATTGGCAAA
>NW_017732568.1:131144-137388 GCF_001890085.2 Hipposideros armiger
GCTCCAGACCTAAAAATATCTTATATCCTTTTTTCTTGAATTGTATTGTTACTCCTTAACATTTTACTGTTAAAATTTAATTGCCTTTAGAAAAGGAGAAACTATGAAGTCAGTGAAAAGAAAAGTGATTGCCAGAGGTTGAAGGGAGGGGGGGATGAAGAGGCACAGATCAGTTTTAGGGCAGCGACACTACTCTGTATTATATTATAATGGTGGATACATGTCATTATACATTTGTCCAAACACATTGAATGTATAACACCAACAGTGAGCCCTAAGGTAAGCTATGCACCCTGGGTTATTATGATGTGTTAATGTAGGTTTGTTGATTGTGAAAATGCACCACTCTGGTGGGGATGTTGACAATAGGGTAGGCTGTACATGTGTGGGGGCAGGGGATATATTTTTTCTGTGAACCTAAAACAACTCTTTTAAAAAGTCTATTAATAAAAAAATTAAATAACAGGGAATTGTATTTTTAAAATTTAATTGCCGAATAAAGATCCTCTTTTAATTAATGCTGGTGAATTCACCATGGCTAGCTGAAATGGAGAGTTTTCCTTGGTGGTGAGGAAAGGTTAATAATTTGAGAATGAACAGCTCTTCAAAGATGAAGATGGCATGGTGTGAGGAGGCTGTGTGAGGATACTGGCAGGAGACAGGGCAGAGGGAGTGAAGAGAACTCAGGTAGCAGGAGGGTGCCAGCAGATAACAGTACTGCGCACTGGCCATCAGATACAGAGAAAAAGGTCTTCCTCTTCTTGTTTCTCTTGAGATCCTGGGGCTAAAGTATCAGCACCCTAGTTTAAGTTAAATAGGAAAATATGTCTGGAGGCCACACAGCTGAATGTGAGGCAGACATGTGCCTCACCATGTGAGGATGGGGGGACCTGCTTATAGGATCTGCTGGGTATGGACTGAACACACCACTGGTCTCAGCCTCCTGCTCTGGCTCCAAAGACCTGGGGAAGGAGTCCACCCTGACATGGGTCATATTTGGCAAAAGATCACAGGTATGGCTCCAAGCAAGGGAGACACAACCCTGGAGTCGCCCTCTGAAAGAGGAGGTCCCTGTGTGTCCCCACGCCACTCCCAGGGTGGGCCTTGGAACTGCATCTGGCCTTGAGCTCCCAGAGGCTTGCAGGCCTTTCAGTGCCAACCATCCTGGTATGTTTTGGGGCAGTTCTCATCTCAGCATTGGTACACAGCCCCTGGGGAGTGGAGTCTGAAACAGCAGGTGCTTGATGGGTAAATATTTCCTGCAAGGGAAGGAGTGAATAAATGAATCAATCAATCTCTGAGACACAACCCTTTACTCACTTGCTCTCCTAAACTGCCTTGCTTTCTGCTTCCTGTCACCAAGGCCACCCGAGTCCTCTAGACCTCTGAGCTGTGAACCCTGAGGCATGGCTCTGTTCACAGCCTTCAGCCTTTTTCTCCAGGCCCTTCTCTGGCTCCAACAGAATTCTCTCTCCAAGCCCATTGCCTTTCAGTCCCCTCAGCCCCACACCGTGGTGCTTTTTCCTCGTGCCCCTCTTCACTGCACAACCTTTCATGATGTCACAAACTCACACTCTCCCTTAGCTCTGTCAGATTTCGGCAGAGCTTTGTCAGAGGCAGCTGATGAAAAGTTCGTGTCCCCACAAAATCCCTATGTTGAAACCCTAACCCCAATGTGATGGTATTTGGAGTTGAGGCCTTTGGGGGGTAATTAGGGCTAGGTGGGGTCATGGGGGTAGAGCCTCCATGGTGGGATTAACATTTGTATAAGATGATGAAGAGACAGAACTCTCTTTCTCTCAACTATGTGGGGACACAGTGAAAAGGAGGCCATCTGCAAGCCAGGAAGAGAAGCCTCGCCAGGAACTGACTGGACAGCACCTTGATCCTATACTCCTGGTCTCCAGAACTGTAAGAAATAAATGTCTGTTATTTAAGCCACCAGTCTAAGGTTTTTTTCTTATGGCAGCTCAAGCATATTAAGACAGAAGGAAAGCAGGTGCCCCCAGCATAGGAGGGTGGAGTAAAAGGCCCTGTCAGGTCTCCAGAGGGGTTGGGCTGGAGTCACCTTGAGGACAAGACTCAAGGCTGTCTCCAGATCAGTTGTAGGGTATACAGACCCTTCCAGCCCCCAGGCGGCTGCTGGGCACACACCAGGCCACATTCACCACCTTGCCTGAGTATATAAAGGTTTAAGCAGCCTTTATTCAGGTCTGTCACATACAGTTGCACAGTTTTTGCACTGAACAGAGGCTCCAGGTTGAAGTCCATCTTGCACTCTGCTTGCCAGGCTGTGTGTTCTAACAAAATGGGCAGTTTTCTAATTCTTGTTTTTCTAATTTACACAAAGCTGCCTTGTAAGGTAGTGAGCTTGCTCTCTTTGGCTCTTTGCCTCACACCTTCTCTTCTGTGTTTTTCTTCTCAATCACTGTAAAAATCCTTGTGACAAGTCACAAACCATCCACTACTGATGCACCTAATGCAGAAGCTCAGGGCACAATGCTGAGCCCTGCGTTTCTTCCCCTTTTTCCCTAGATCTCCTTACAACTCATACACAACAGTGCCTGCACTGAATATTTGGTGTGCAGGGTAAGCTCTGTGAGCTCAGAGGTCAGAGCTGCCCTCTTTCTGACCCGCCTAGCAGAACCCCTAACACCTTGAGGGTCATCCACTGATGCTAATTGAATGGCTCAGATGTCCAGTTATCTGAAAAGGGTTGTGTACATCCATCTCTTTTTCATTCCTGTCTGGTTCATTGAGCCAGCATTTACTTATACTGCAGGATTTGGCTCCTCTTCAACCTCCTTGGTGAAACCTTGCCTATGCCCCTTGGACAGAGCTCTGGGGTCTGACCCCCACCGCCATGGCTACAACCACGTGGGTCCCATTTGTGTTCTGGCCAGGCCCCCAAAGAAGGGAATGGTGCCATCCTGGTTTTGTAGCCTCAATGCCATGTGTTCTGCTTAGGCCACAGAGAAATGTGTTTTCAGTGAATAAATAAGAATCTCTAAGCTTTCACTCTTGAGGACCTTTCACTTTCTTAATTATTAGTAATAATGAAAATACGTTCTTGGTTATTGCTTTACATTTTTTCCCTTATTTAGAATCATGAAACACTTCAAATGCAGAAAAGCAGAACAATACTACCTTCCACTGAGATTGAATAGAAGCTAGTGTTAAAAAAAAGCATCACAAATATAGGTAAATACAGACAAACCCCCTTTCTCCACCTTCTTTCTTCATGAGACAACTTCTCAAGTTGGTATGTATTATTCCACACATGTTTTGGATTTTTGCTACATGTATATATGTTTAAAAACAATACTCTTCTTCTGTATATTTAAATATCATATACATTGGATTACATGGTACATAATATTTTATAACAAGCTTCAAAAAGTTTAACACTTTAAGTTTATCCATGCTAATACATATAGATCTAGTTCATTCATTTAACTGCTGTTATTTCAAAACTACAATTTATGTGTCCACTCCATTAAAAAACATCATGGTTATGCAAATTCTTGTACTAATCTGGTACATGGGTACAGGATTTTTCTAAGGCACATACCTGCATGTGGAATATCTAAGTTGTGGATGGCATACAGCTTCAATCTTCTAGATATTTCCCAAGTGATTTCAAAATTGTTGCACTTGACACTGAGGCAACATCTAAGAGCCTCTGTTTTCCCATGCACCTCCCCCACTCACCAACATCTGCTTTCTGCCTCCCATCAGAAGCTGACAAGCTGACATTGGGTGCAGAATGGTGCCTTATTTTACTTTGTATTTGCTTAAGTATCTGATCATATGTTCATTGGCTATTTAAACTTTGTTCTCGTTGAATTCCCTTTTTATATATTTTGTTCATTTTTCTATTGTTTTTGTTTTTCCTTCTCTGTTTTGAGGATTTTTCTTTTTTTTTAATATTCTGGGTATTAGTCAGTTTCATTTATTACAAATAACTGTTACCATTTGTGGCTTGTGTTCTTGCATTGCTTATAGAGTCTCCTGTGTAGAGGTTTTTATTTTCAATATAATCCATCTACCAATATATCTTTTATGGTTTGTGCCACTCAGATCTTGTTTAAGAGATCTTTTCCTAACATGGCATCATCAAAATAGTCACTGAAACTTCATTTTACATTTTTTACATTCTACATTTTTAATATCTGCTTTTCAAATTTAGGCCTTGAATACACATGGAATGTATTTTTATGCATGTTATGAGATAAGAATGTGATTTTATGATTTTCTATAGGGACAGCCAGTCTCCCTAGCACCATTTACTGATCCATTTTCTTACCCATTGCCCTATAATTTTATTCCCATTATAAACAGTCTTTATTTGTATCTGGATCTGTTTCCAGTCTAATTCCTTTGTTATTTCTGCCTGCCCCTGTGCCAGTAGCACATGGTCTTAAATAGATGAGCTTTCTCAGACTTGGACATCTCCTAAGAAAACTCCCAGTTATTCTTTTTTTATTTATTTTTTATTGTTAGTTTCAGGTGTACAGAACAATGCAATTCATGTATGTCAAGGATGTGATTATATTATGAGCCTCTTCAAAACAATAGATTTTCAGTTGTTAATGTTTTATATTTTTCTCTTGGTTTCTATTTCAATGATTCTGGTATCATTATAATTTCTTTCCTTCTGGATTTTTTTGGATTTGCTGATTTGTTCTTGTCCTAATTTCTGGAATAAGAATATGAACTCATTAATTATTTTTTCAAATATAATCATTTAAGAATGTAAATATTACTATAAGTATTGTTTTAGCTTTATGGCACAAGTTTCTTATGTAGTGTATTCATTGGGGATCAATACTTTAAAATTACACTATAACATTTTTTTGTTTATTCTGTCATTGTTTCTGTTTTGTTTTGAGTTACATATAAATGGCTTAAGTTATATTTTTTCTTTATAATATTTTAATTAAAAATATAGATAGCATAACAATATTATATTAATTTCAGAGGTACATCATAGTTATTCAACATTTATATACCTAAAGAAGTGATCACCAACATAATTCCAGGAACTATCTGACACCATACTATGCTATTACAATATTACTTACTATATTCCCCATGCTGTAATTCCATCTCCATGACTTACTTGTTTTATACCTGGAAATTTGGGCCTTTTATTCCCCTTCACCTTTTCTCATCTCACTTATACATTATAGTTGACATTTAATATTGTTTTATATTAATTTCAGGTGTACAGCACAGTGGTTAAACATTTATATACTTTAAAAAGCGACCCACCTGACACTATACATAGTTGTTACCATATTATTGACTATGTTCCCTATGCTTTACCTTACATCCCCATGATGATTTTATGACTACCAATTTGTACTTCTTAATCCCTCCACCGTTTTCACCCTGTCTCAATCCCCTCCCACCTATTGCCCCAACAAATCTAGTAACCACCCGGCCTCAAACATAGTTATTACAATATTACTGACTATATTCCTTATACTATACTCTACATCCCCATGACTACTTTGTAAATACCAATTTGTACTCCTTTATCCTTTCCCTTTCTTTCACCTACACCCTCACTACCATCTGGAAACCATCAAAATATTTTTTGTATCTATGAGTTTGTTAATTTTGTTCTTAGATTCTACATATAAGTGAAATCATATTGAATCTGTCTTTTTCTTTCTGACATACTCCACTCAGCACAGTACCTACCAGGTCCATCCATGCTGCTGCAGGTGGCAAGAACCCATGGCCAAGCAATATTCCATTGTTTATATGTACCACCTCCTCTTTATCCATTCTTCCATCAATGGACACCCAGGTTGCCTCCACATCTTGGCCATTATAAACAATGTTGCAATGAACATATGGATGCACATGTCTCCTCTAAGTACCTGGTAAGAGCAATAAAGTGATCCTCAGTTATTTGATGCCTGTGCTAAACCTGGAGGCACATGGGAGAGGCCACTCTGTAAACTGAGGATGGCTGCCACCAATACCAGGCCTGGGGTAAATATATATTTGGATATGTCTCCCAGGGCAAAGACAACAGTTGCAAAAATAAACAAATGGGACTATATCAAACTAAAAAGTTTTGCACTGCAATGGAAACCATCACCAAAACAAAAAAGTAACTGCAAAAATCCAGGACACCAAATGCTGGCGAGGCTGTGGGGAAAAGGGAACCCTGGTGCACTGCTGGTGGGACTGCAGGCTGGTGCAGCCATTATGGAAATCAGTATGGAGG
>NW_017732568.1:139298-140458 GCF_001890085.2 Hipposideros armiger
TAGGACTTCTCTTCAGCCAGGTTCTTCATGTTGGTTGTTCTATGATTTAATTATAATTTTAATGTGTTCACAGAAGATCATAGGCATGGTGTTTATCTACGCCCCCATCTTGGATCTCTCGAAGGTGTATTAATTTTAATTGTACAGTTGATGGATTTTTATTTATATGTATGCCTATATAACAATTACTCAGCTCAGATGTCAATGGATTTACTGCCTATTTTTTCTTCTAGGAATTTTATGGTTTCAAGTCTTACATTTAGGTCTCTAATTCATTTCGAGTTTATTTTTGAAACATGGTGTAAGGAAATAGTAAAATGTATTTTTTTGCATGTATCTCTCCAGTTTTCCCAATGCCATTTACTAAAGAGACTCTTTTTACCCCATTATATATTTTTGCCCTCTTTGTCAAAGATTAATGGACCATGTGAACATGGGTTTATTTCTAGGGTCTCTATTTGGTTCCATTGATCTACATATCTGTTTTTATGCCAGTACTATGCTGTTTTGATTATTCTGGCCTTTCACAGTATACTTTGATATCAGGTAGCATGATACATCCAGCTTTGTTCTTCTTAATATTGCTTTGGCTATTCAGGGTCTTTATGGTTCTATATAAATTTTGGGATTATTTGTTATAGTTGTTTGAAAATGCCATTAGTATTTTGATAGGGATTGCATTGAATCTATAGATTGCTTTAGGTAGTATGAACATTTTAACAATGTTAATTCTTTCTATCCATAATCACAGTGTGTCCTTCTATTTGTTTGTGTCTTTAATTTCTTTCTTCAATGTTTTATAGTTTTCTGAATACAGGTATTTTAGCTCCTTGGTTAAATTTATTTATAGATATTTTAATTTTTGATGCAATTATAATGGGGTTGTTTTCTTACTTTCCCTTTCTGATATTTCATCATTGGCATATAAAATGCAACTGATTTCTGAATATTAATATTGTATCCTGTTATCTTACTGAATTTATTTTTAGTTTTAAAGTTTTTTGGTGGAATCTTTAGGGTTCTCCACATATAGTATCATGTCATCTGCAAATAGTGAGTTTTAATTCTTTCTTTGCAATTTGGATGCCATTTATTTCTTTTTCTTGTCTGTTGCTGTGGCTATGACTTTCATTACAATGTTGAATTAAAGTGGTAAAAAT
>NW_017732568.1:141808-144902 GCF_001890085.2 Hipposideros armiger
CATTTCAGGCCACATTTTCCTTGTTGATTTTATGTCTGGATAATCTGTCCAATGATGTAAATGGGATGTTAACATTCCCTACAATTATTATATAACTGTCAATCTCTCCCTTTATGTCCAGAGATATTTACAAGAGTTATATCTTCTTGTTGGTTTGATCCCTTTATCATCATGAAATGCTCTTCTTTGTCTCTTTTTATACTCTTTGTTTTCTGGGTTTTTTTTTTTTAAATATGGAACGCTTCACGAACCTGAGTGTCATCCTTGCGCAGGGGCCATGCTAATCTTCTCTGTATTGTTCTAATTTCAGTACATGCACTGCCAAAGCGAGCACTATACTCTTTGTTTTAAAGTTCATTTTGTCTGATATAAATATTGCTACCCCAGATGTGTTTTTCAAGCTGAAGTGGTCTCTTCTAGGCAACATATATAGTCTTATTTATCCATTCATCCACCCTAAGTCTTTTGATTGGAGCATTTTCATTTAAAGTAACTATTGACAGGTATGTAGTTGTTGCCATTTTATCAGTTGCTTTCTGGTTGTTATTTGTCATTCTTCTCTTTTTATTTCCTATTCTCTTGCTCTCTTCTCTTGTATCTTGATTATTTTGTGTAGTATTATGTTTGGACTCCTTACTCTTTTTTTTCTATATCTCATAGATTTTTGGTTTGTGGTTAACATGTGCTTTGTATATACCAAACTATATTTATAGCTGTCTATTTTAAATTGATGTTCACTTAAATTAGAACACATTCTAAAACTCACTACAATTTTTACTCACTTCCTTCACGTTTATGTTTTCACCATTTTTTACTTTGTGTGTGTGATTTTGTGGATCCCTTAATTTGTTGTTATAGTTATAAATGAACTTCTTACTTTTGTCCTTTAATATTGAACTAACTTTGTAATTGGTTGATCCACTGCTTTTACTGTTTGCCTTTGTCAGTGAGATTATTTTCTTTCCTATTTTTTCTTATTCATGTTTTTGATCTTTTCTTTTCTACTTAAAGCAGTTTCTTTAACACTTCTTGTAATGCTGGTTTAGTGGTGATGAACTTTTTAAGCTTTTCTTGCCTGGTAAACTCTTGATCTCTCCTTAGATTCTAAATGATAACTTTGCTGGGTAGAGTAATTGGTTGTAGGTCTTTGCCTTTCATTGCTTTGACTATTTCATGTGGTTCCCTTGTAGCCTGCAAAATTTCTGTTGAAAAATCAGCTGATAGTCTTATGAGAGCTCCCTTGTAGGTAACTAACAGCTTTTTTCCTATCTACTTTTAAGGTTCTTTTTTTTGTTTTTAACTTTTGGCATTTTAAGTATTATGTGTCTTTGTGTTGGCCATTTTGAATTCATCTTGTTTGTGACCCTTTGCACTTCCTGAACTTGGATGTTTATTTCCTTCAACAGGTTAGGAAAGTTTATAGTCATTATTTCTTCAAATAGCTTTTCATTCACTGTCTCTCTCCTCCTTCTGATAACCCTACGATGCACATGTTGATATGCTTGATGTGGTCCTATAAGTCCCTTAAGCTATCTTCATGTTTTTCAATTCTTTTTTTTTTCCTGTTCTGATTGGGTGTTTTCTGCTACTTTTTGTTCCAAATCATTCATTTGGTCCTCTGCTTCAGATGAATTTGCTGTTGATACCCTCTAGTATATTCTTCATTTCAGTTACTGTATTCGTTAGTTTTTATTGTTTTTTTAATGTTTTCTATCACCTGTTTTATTTTTTCTCTCTTTGATGAAGTTTTTATTGAGTTCATATATTCTTCTTCAAAGTTCATTGAGTATCTTTATAACCAGTGTTTTGACTCTTTATCTTGTAGATTGTTTGTCTCTGTTTTGTTTAGTTCTTTTTCTGGAGTTTTGTCCTGTTCTTTCATTTGGGACATGTTTCTTTGCCTCCACTTTTTGGCCAACTCTCTGTGCTTGTTTCTATGTATTGGTAGATCTGATACATCTCCTGGTTTTGATAGAGTGACCCTACGTAGAAGGTGTCCTGTGGGGCCCAGCTGCAAAGTCTCCCTTGTCACCTGAGCCAGGCGCTCCAGTGGTATTCCCTGTGTGTGTTGTGTGTGCCATCCTGTTGTAGCTGGGCCTCAATTGCTGCTGGCATGTCAGTGGGTGGGGTTGATCCTCATGCTGACTGGCTGTGAATTCTGGCCATGACTGTAACCAAAGAACTGTTATGCATAGGTTGACCTCACTGAGTGAATCTCTTTAGCAGAATTCTAAACAGGCTGCCCTTAGGGTGTGTCAATTGTGAAGGTAGTTGTGTGGGAGTCTGAAGCTGACCATGCTGTGTGTTTGGTCAGAAGCCTCTTGGGAGGGACTTTTGTGCAGGCCAATTCAGTTGTTGCTTGTACTGAACTTCAGGCTGCTTGGTAAGTGCTACAAAGTGATCTGCAGTTTGTTGTTGCTTGTGTTATGCTTTGAGGCACTTGAGGAAGGCTACACTGTGAAGCAATGCCAGCTGCCACTTGTGCCAGACTTGGGGCCATTTTTTGGGTACTAAGATGATTGTTGAAGCCAGCATCACTTGTGCTTATCTTGTGGTTGCATAGATGGAGCTACATTAAAAGCCAAGGCTGGCCTCCACTTAGGTCAGTCTTGGGGCTACCTGGTGAGGGTTACCATACAAGTTGAGATTGGTAGCAGCTTGAGCTGCGCTTGGGGCTACTTGTCAGGAGCTAAAGTGCACACTGAAGTCAGCCACTGCTTGTTTGAAATTTGTGGCTTTTTGAGAGAGTCTATAATGTGAACTGAGGTGGCCACCACTTGTTGAAATTTGCAGTTCTTTGAGAAAGTCTTCAGTACAAACCTAGGGCAGTTAACATTCATGTGAAGTTTGCAGATTTTTTGGAATTTTTGCAGCATGAGTTGAGGGTGGCTGCTTGTGTGGAGAAGCTGGTAGAAGAGGATTATGCTGTATGAGCAAGTTGAATGGGGTGGGGTCTCAGGAAATCACCAGGTCAGGGGGAATGGTGTTAGCCAGGTTAATGGAGAGCACAGATTTAGCTTTTGCCTATGCTGGGCCAGCTGGGTGGAAAGAGAACTCAACAAAGGAGCAATGGAGGGGGAAGATGGGAAAACAC
>NW_017732568.1:146167-220939 GCF_001890085.2 Hipposideros armiger
ACAGACAAGTTGCTGTTGTTTTGTTCTTCAGTCTAGTTGTGGAGGACGTTGCTTCACTGGCCCAAGCTGGCACCATCATTGTGCTCTTCCCAGGTGAGGCAGATCAGTCGCCGGCTTCTGGACAGCCACTCACTGTAGCTGCTGGCCGCTCACACTGGCTGCTGGTTACACACAGTAGCTTATGGCAGCCCACTGCAGCAGGGGACTGCAGCCTACACCGTCGCCAGCGACCCATGGCAGCCCAGCTCCAGGTTGAGCTGTTGTTCATCATCTTAGCTGTAGAGAGCAGTGTCACTGTCCCTCATATGTGGGATCCGAACCAGGGCCCTCTGGCATCCCAAGCCAGTTCTTAACCAATGCGCCACTTGGCTGGCCCAGAATTTGTTTTTTCTGTACTTGAGTTGCATTATTCAATTTTGTCCTTAATTGTGCTTGTGGACCTTGCTGGAATGTGAACCTTGCTCCGGAGGCCTCTTCTGAATGCCCAGCATGTTCAGTGTGGTCTCTCTCCTCTGGCTGTGCACGAACCCCTACCTCTCCCAGGCCCCATCAGACCTTCAACTCCACAGCAACTGGTCACTCTTGAGACCTCATGGAATCTTGTCTTTTGCAAAGCACAGCCCAGCCCTGACCAAGGATACAAAGCCAACCTCCACAGAGCACTCTGGGCCATTCCTCAGCAGCAGCCTGTCCTGTGCATTCCAGGCCATTTATCAGCTCTCCTCTCTGCATCCTCAGTGCAGCAACATGCTGTGTTCAGTTTGTGCTTATCTACCTGAACTGCAACTCGGAAAGTGTCCCCAGGGAGCCAGGGTGAGAGTGTAGCTCACTGCATCTCCCCCTTCTTTTAAAAGTCAAAGGCCTGCATGGCCTGCTGTCCAGTGGCTCATGTATTTTGTCCAATTTTGTAGTTTTTTAACTGAATGCCCAGCTGGTAACAGCAACTTAGTCAAAGTTGGAGGTTCCAGATCTGAGTTTTTAACCATAAGGCCACACTGCCTCTCTGTAGTCTCTCTTACAGTCAGACCAATTTACTCTTTGTTTCCTGCTGGGAACATCACTTCTGCTTTCTTCTAACCACACTTCAAAGTTCAGTATGAGCTTTCGCTTTTTATGAAGGTTTCAATCTTTACCTAAGGCCATGGCATGGCTCCATCCTTTGACCACCAACCATCCCATGTCCAGGCAGTTCATTTGGCATTGGATCATATGCTGAGAAGCAGAGTGGTGTAGTGGCTGTCCATGTGTATTCCTGGGTTCTAACCCTGCATCTACCTGGAATGTCTTTGAGGTCTTTGTTGATTACTGCATTGATCTGTGTCTATTTCTTGGGCTCTGAAATGAGGATAGTAATAATATCTACCTCACAGAATTATTGTGGGGATTAAACAGATTGTTTTAGATTTACAGAAAAGTTGTGAAAATAGTACAGGAAGTTCTCTAAAGAGATCTTACATTATTGTGGTCTGTTTGTTACAATTAATGAACCAATATTGATACATTAATATTAAGTCCATACTTTAGTCAGATTTCTGTAGTTTGTACCCAATGTCCTTCTTCTATCCCAGGATCCCATCCGGGATGTCACATCGTATTCAGTCTTCATGTCTCCTTAGCCTCCTCTTGGCTATGACAGTTTCTCATACTTTCCTTGTTTTTGATGACCTTGACAGTTTTGAGGAGTACTGGTCAGGTGTTTTGTGGAATGCTCCTCAATTGGGTTTCTCTGATGTTTTTCTCATGATCAGATTGGGATAACGGGGTTTTGGGAGGAAGACACTCAGAAATAAATTATCATTCTCATCATGTCATATCAAGGGCACATGATAGCAACATGACTTATTCACATGAGATAGAATTTATCTGGTTTTATTTAACTTTTTTTAAATGGGACTTTCCCTGGCCTTTCTTCCAACCAAAAAAAGGAGAAAGTTGAGAACTTGCTAATTCTTCCTCATGACCAACATAGTGCTATGCACAATCAGTAAGTATCTTTTATACTAACTAATAAGAATACAGCGGAGCAACTCCATTCCATAGAAGAGAAGATGGGCTGTCACTAACATCTGCCTCATAGTGAACTGCCGGCAATGCCAGTGCTCTGAACAGTCTGATGTCTACTGAGTGGGAGTTTACTAAGCTGTGCTTTTGTACCCTTGAAATCTTCCAGTGACTATCTCCGGCTCTGAATTTAACCTGATCCCAGTTCTAGACAGTTGCTGTTGGGTTTACGGAAAGAAGGGAAAGGTAAAAATTAATAGGGGTTCATATAAGTTTGTAACACCGTTCTTGATCATAGAATCTTGTTAGGATATCCCTTGCAAATATTTGAAATTTCTGTAATTCTATCTTGAAAATACTCCTCTATTTGCTGTTTTTTTCCAACTAATCATCCACTTTAATGGACTCTCTAACTAAAAAATCTGCCTTTCCTTGACCTTCCTATGAGGGAAATTAGAACTGGAAACAATTATTAAATACCTGGAAAATTTTCATTGGGATTTGTGCCCTTAAAGCAACTGATCACATTTAAATAGCTTATCATAGTGAAATTTTACTTCATGGTCATGCATTTTAAAAAGTCCAGCCCGAAGCCCTGAAAGTAATTCTATAACCACATAACGATCCTTTGCTCATTAAGTTATAAAGATGTGTTACAGAAAATGTTCGAGAGAAGTTGCTCCACATTTACTAAATTAGTCTTATCCACAAATAAGTTTATATGTTCAGTACTTTAATCCTTTCCTGCTCTTTTATTATGACTGCAAATGATTTCTAGCATTGTTTTATTTAGAAAAAGCTTAAAGATGATTTCTACTTACTGATTATTTCTGTCCTTGTCCTTGCAAAATAACCCAACATGACCATTCCCTTAAAAACAGAAGGGATTTGTACTAAGACATGTGGCAAGTTGATGAAGGGATTCTAGTAGAACATAGGACCATTTGCTATCTTGTCAACAGTTTCTACTACTTCACAAAGAATAAAACGTGGCAGCAGAGCACATTGTGATCTTCTGAAGGACTGTGGTCTTATGAATTCTTTTAATGACACAGCCCTAGGAGCGGTCCTGAGAGGTAGGAAAGCTGCTTATTGTTGGAAGTTTTTGTTCTTCTGGGTCTCATTATGTAAATGACCTATTTCAGGATAATAAATGCCACCCAAATGCCCTGCAAAAAGTATTACAACATATAGAATGTTTAGTTTTATTTTCCTTTGCAAACTCATTATAGAGAAAAAAAGAAACGTATTCCAAGTAAGAAAATGCTCTTCAGAGAGAAAAAAAAGCTCTTGAGAGAAACCCATGAGTAGAAGGGACGATGAATCAATAAACCCCACTTTGTCTGCTGATTTTTCAGTTCACCTCAAAACCCTGCTTCTACCCTCACCCTGGGTCCACTCATGGACCTAGATATTTTCCTTTAGTCTGGCATTTCATAAATAAATTGTAATAAAAAGTGAAAGATGGGATAAAAAATAAAAAATCATAAAAAGCTGTGTCCAAATTTTCTGATTTTAAGCAAATCAATATTTTTTAAGAAAAGCGTACTAGAGCTCCACAATGTTCTTCACTTTTATTATTGTTATGCTTAAAATATCTATTTGAATGCACCCCTTGTCCAATTTCCTCTCTCTCAGCATTTTGAGTGCTATCCTGTTTCCCAAGTACCAAAGAACTGGTCGATCTGAATTTCCTACTCCATTCAAGGACATATTCTGATTTTCCAAATCAGAACCTTTTCCTCTGTCTGAAATGGGAACTCATTTCCAACCTCTCTTCTGAAAACAAAACAAAACAAATAAAACCTTTCAATGTGCGTATTCTCGCTTTATGATGAGCCTCCAATGAGCAATGTAGTTCTGCATGGCTCAGGTGAACAGCTCTGTCTTGGATGACTCATTAAGGTGAACCTCATAACACAGGTGCACGCACACACACACAAACACACACACAGAGAGAGAGAGAGAGAGAGAGAGAGAGAGAGAGAGAGAGAGAAGAGATTTGCCAGTTCTACCCATTCCAGGCACACAATTTAATTATACCTTAGCCATATAATAAAAATAATATGCATATAATAAAAATTGGTACACATTTAGCCATAGACAATATCTCCTCTCATACCTGCCTTAACCACAATAATGAATCTTACAGTAACACATTGCCTAGAAACAATCTAAAATACAGCCTGAGCAAAGTGAATAACAAGTAAAGTCTTTAGTTAGAAATTGGTCAGGCAGTTAATTTCTTTTAGCTTTCAGATCTAAAAGATAGTGTAAAATTTCACAATTAAGAAACTTTTAAAGCTATATAATTTACTTACTTTAAACTTGTAGCATCAGGCCCATTATTAATATTTTTATATATCCATAGACCTACTGGGCTCCAGGAAGGGACAACCAACACTGTATTTTGAGGTTGGCAAATTTGATTTTGTGTCTTTCCACCATCTCACTTTTTTGAGTGTATCTCTAGCTTTCCCAACAAGCCCATCTAAGAGTCTTGCAAAAAGATATCATTTCTCATAGTCTACTGTATTCAAAAATAGTCTGCCCTAATCTTCAATCAAATCCGTCTTTAAATTCTAATCCCTGTTAAAAGTTAAAAGGAAGGTTTCCTGATTAAACAAGCCAACTTAGGTATGAATAACTTAGAGCCACTAAATTGATTCCTCATTTTCTTGATCGCTCATGCCTGATAAAAACCTCCTTCATTAAATTATCTCTTCCCTTGGCTTCTGCCACACCATAATTTTATTTTTCATATTTTTTTCTGTCCTCACCTCTCATCCCCCTGGCTGCTTTTTCTCTCTTTCTTCTGCAAGCTTCATGCTTTTATATGATGGTTACATATTCCTCAAGGCTTAGTCCTAGACCTCCTTAGACTTCCCACTGTGCTCCCTAATTTTCAGGCCATCTTTAAACACACTCTTCCTCTATCTGAGTGCATTTCTCCCTTATCTGACTTGAATATTTTACCCATCTTTAAGATCAATTTAACTATCATGTCCTTTACAAATCATCCCTGATCAGCCCCTGTGGTCCACATGCCAGCCTTACCAGTCGGAGTAAGTGCCCCCGACGTGCCCCTTTTTATAACTGAGTCCTGATGATCATGATGACAGTGATCGTCTGTCTCCTCTGCTTGAGAGAGACTGTGTTGCAGTCATCCCTGACTGCCCCGTGGCTACTGGAGCTTTTGGCACAAGGTAGATGCATAAGTGTTTGCTGAAGAAAAGAACTAAAAAGGGGAGGTAGATACTTATAAAATATGTAAGACCTGAGGATAAAGAGCACAGGGAGTGAGGGACAGATCATAATTATCAATAAGAATATTTGGACAAGACTATGTAGCTAAGGTAACTTTTCTTACATCATCCTCACAAGGTAGACAGGCACACCTTATCCCTACTGAACAGGTATAGACATTATGGCTTTTAGAGATTCAGTGGCTGTTGAGAGCTTATGGGATTTACACACCTTAGAGGTAGATTGAAGAACACAAGTTTTTAACTGTGATCTGGTTATTTTTCCCATAATAACTTAGAGACTTTTTTTTTCTGAGTAATTTGAGAGGAAAAGAGAAAAGACATCAGAAGTGGTAAATTTTTGCTCATTGATACAAGGTAACCTAATGTGTGCTTCTTAGTAGAAATATTCATCTTTATCTACACCACATAAAAAGTTGGGCAAGACAAAAACTTAATTACAGCTTTTAAGAATGTCTTTGCTTCATAAGTCATTCATGGCTCTAAAACCCTGTGGTATCACAACCATAACCTTAAGCTTGCCTAGAAGGGTGGTGGCTTGGTCTGAGGTGCTCAGACCTGGTGAGAGTCAGGGGGCTCTGTTGGCAGAGTGGCAGACGCAGGGCAACAGGACATGGTAAGTGGGGCCAGGGCAGGCACGTTAAATCAGAGAATCTTGCAACTGAATAATCACTCATTCACCTGGCTGTGAAGGTGTCTCCTCAGAGGAGAGTCCACAGAAAAAAACCTGCAAGGCTACATTGCTTGGTTGTCCCAGAGCCTTGCTATAAAGTCTAGAGCCCTAACTGTTTGGGCTACTCCTCAACCTCCTTGCTTTATAGCATTATTTTTCTGTCAAGGTATTGGCATAATGCAATAGTAAGAACTTCAGCATCATCAGAACCCCTTACAGATGTCTCAGAGCCAGGGAGGTGGGTGCAACTGCAGTATATTTCAGTGTATAGCTCAGACAGATACCCATGGGAAAAAAAGGGAATTGAATACACAAATGTCTCAGATGTGTTGCGCCCATGTGTTGCACCCATGGCCCTGGCTGAGAGGTGTCCAAATGAGGGTCTCTTTCTACTCACTTGTATGCATAGAGACTACTGGATATTTTTAAATTAAACATAGAACTGTTTTTGATTTTGTTTTCATTTCAAGAGTGAACATAAAGAAGAATGGTTTTAATTCAAAGAGCCTGACATAAAACATTTTTGTCTTATAATTTGGTTTTATTGCATTCAATCAAAATTCTTTCCATGGAGGTAACACAGCATAAAGAATAAAGAACAAAAATAAAAAACAATTGATGTAAAAATGCTGCCCAGGAATCACACAACACTGTTGTATGTGTATGAGAGATGCGTAACCAAGAAGCTTTAAATGACGAATAATCTTCTAAGATGCTTGATCTGGTGGAGTGATGATTAAGAGATTATAGGTTGTTCACCCACAAAAGTTACCTGCAGAGAGATATTTAGGAGGGCAGAAGTAGGGCAGAAGTTTTCCTCTTAAATGAACGGAATTTGTGTTCTTCTAGACACTCGTTTGTTTATTCCTAATGAATTCTTAGTGAACATGTCAGGGCCTGTACTTAGCACAGAAATGTTATGAGTGACACACCACCCCTGCCTTAGCTTAGAATCTGTGTGATAAGAGCTGCTTTGGCAGGCAGAGCCAATGAGACACAGCCTTGGACACAGCATGTGGAATGAGCACCCAGGCCAGAGCCACCCTGAGCCCAGAGGCCAGCATCCATATCTGCAGAGGGACCTGCCTGTGCAGCTCAATGAATTGGCAGGAAACTGCCACAGACTGAGCTGGCAAAGCAGAAGGTAGAGTGCACGTCTGGAACTGAAAGAGGCCCAGAGGAGATAACAGGAGCAGGGAGTCCAAAACGGGAACCCACAGGAAAGAATCAGAAGATGGGATGGAATAATTAATGGCTAGAACTCAGGATCTCAAGTCTTAGCTCCTGAGGTTAGCTGTGAGGCTTCAGGCAGTTTAATTTGCTTTTCTGAACCTTAGTTGTTCCAGACATAAAACTGTATAGTCCTAATACCTTTCTCCTAAATGAGACCACACATGGAAAACAATTAGCACAGCACCTGGCTCATGATAAAAACCTCACCAAGTATTAGTTATTATTAAAGGAGAGAAGGCTTTGGGGTGGGAACAAGAAGTTAAATACTTTTTTTCCCAAAGGAACCTTTTATCTGTTAACCTTGAGTCCTAGCAGAGGCTTCTCCACTGGGGCTGACTGTCCCTGGCCCCCATGTGGTCATTCCTCAACCTGTCTTTTGTGAGGCCTGCATTTAGCACTGGTCACATGGATTTCACGTCCACGTGCCTGTCTCCTGCCTGCACCACACCAAGGGCAGCTCCAGCCCAGAGCTGCCACTCTGCCATATTTGCGTTCTTAGTACATGTTGTGTGTTCCTAACACATAGTGATTGTTCTATGCTTTTGAGTAAAATGTTTGGGTTTTTTAGAAATTTTTATTGGGGAATTGGGGGAAGAGGAACAGACAAGTTGCTGTCTTTTTGTTCTTCTGTCTAGTTGTGGAGGACGTTACTTCACTGGCCCAAGTTGGCACCATCATTGCGCTCTTCCCGGGCGAGGCAAATCAGTCGCCGGCTTCTGGACAGCTGCTCACAGCGGCTGCTGGCCGCTCACGCTGGCTGCTGGCTACACACGGTAGCCCATGGCAACCCACTGCCACAGGGGCTGCGGGCTGCAGCCTACGCCGTCGCTGGCGACTCCCAGCAGCCCAGTTCCAGGTTGAGCTGTTGTTCAACATCTTAGCTGTGGAGGGCAGCATCACTGGCCCTCATATGTGGGATCTGAACCGGAGCCCTCTGGCATCCCAAGCCAGTTCTTAACCAACACGCCTCTCGGCCGGCCCTTGAGTAAAATGTTTAGGTAGTGAAAAACAGTTATAAAAGTCATAACGTTTATTTGGATCATTGAGTAGAGAGAATGGTGTAACAGAAAATATGGAAGTAACAGTTGTGTGATATTGAGCATATTCAACTAACGACCTTAAACTTTACCCCAGTTTGGATTATGTATGCCACAAGACTCAATAAGACTTGCTTCTGTTTTGCCTTTAAGTGACTCATTTCACATATTTTCTCAGTGAAACTCTGTGATAATAGAGGTAACAAGGATGTCAGAATATTTTGAAAGAAAGGAAAACAGCAGTTTCAGCTTGGCAACACTAAAATCATTCTGGGATTTTTTTCAGCACATTCTAATAAATAAGGATCTTTTCAAATTAGAACCCTGGAACAGGATGACAATACAAGTCTTTAAATCATGCAGGTACATAGTAATTCTAATCCAAACAGGGTAGGTAGCAGTAATCAAGATCTCAAACCACTGCTGTCCTCTTGTGGCCTGGCATATGATATGCTTTTGGATTTTAAGTCAATTCAGGCAGAAACTAAAGCTCCTAGGTCCACCCTGCTAATTCTCTAAAAGCTGCCACAAAAATTGAGTTTATTTTTCCAAAGAACCAATGCTAAGGAGGAAATCTTTGTTTAATGCATTGCCTAGGATTGAGTGTACTTATAGAGACTGGGTTGTGAACAGATGAAAATAGCTATGTCTTAAAGTAAGAAGACTGTGTTTTGGAGTAGAACTTACCCAGACTCTGGGTCCTCGTGGAATAGTGTTCTGTGACTGAAGCAAGGACCACATACGACCAAGCAGCTAAATATCTTAGATCCCAAATTCTCCTCCTTCTAAAATTCCAGAATTCAGAGCTGTAAATATGTTATGCCATTTCACCATGAATCCTGTTTTTTGTTCTATGAGTCCCTTATTTTGAGGTGGACCAAAACAGACTTTGTCATTTTTGTCACTCATTCTTCAATTAACAAATATGTATCAAGCACCTACCACCTAACATATGTCAGTCACTTTTGGAGGAGCTGAAGGAAGGGCTGAAAAAACAGATACATCACCGTCCTCCTGGAGCTTACACTTTTAAATATCAGATCTCCCCTCTCTCTCATGTTTCTACCTATCAATGGCCCAGTCATAGTGCAAGCTTGCATGTCCGTATTCTTTTGTGAGAATCAAAGTGTCACTCACTTCAGCTATACTTGAATCGGCTGCTGGATTTCTCCAGAGATGCCAAGAGCACATTTCTACCTGGGACAGGTTGAAATCTCAGCACATGCCAAGGATAAATGAGTTTTATATGGAAGCCTTCTTAAGCCTCAAAGATTCTCCACTTTGGGCGTAGAGAGAAGAGGTCCTCTTAGGGCAGAGGGAGGAGCCCTCAGGAGCTCAAGGACACTGGGCGGGAGCCTCAGTTTCCTGCGAAGTGACTGGGAGCAGCTGCGGTGCAGAAAGGTCCTATAGATCTGGCTCATTTCTCCCTGGGGTGAGGGGGAGGTGATCTGGGCCCCTGGCTGTTTTATGTAGCTCAAGCCCACTAAAGGAATGAGAAGCTCCCCTCTGGGGCCTTCCTTTCTTTCAAAATATGTTATTTGCTTTTATTTTCTGATTAGCAAAATAATAAATGCTAGATAGGACACACCTGGAATACACTGTGAGTTTCCTATCTCACAAGCATCTAGCCCATGCTTGTCCACAGTGGCTCTGCTGGGACCATGTGGCTGTAGCACTGGTGACTCTGAGCCCCAGGAGGAAGGTGGCTGCTAACATAACAAGGACAGAACCAACAGAAGAGCCCCGGTCCTCCCTTGCTGTGCTCATTGTGCAGGGACCAAAGAGTCTGTGGTTTTCCCAGAGATCTTCATATTGGATTGCTTGTTTTCTCCTTCAGGGCTACTCTGAGCATTCATTTAATAACCTTTCAGTGTGAATGACAATGCCCCATGAAAGTTTGGCCAGGTGTCTCAAGAAGAAGTGCATGTGAAATGGGGAGAACAGGTGAGATTAATGGACAGGACACACGATAGGGGTCCTTTCTGCTGTTTATCCTAAGGGAAAAGTCAGGCTGACCCTGGTCCAAATCCCAGCTCTACCATTTAGCTGTGTTACCCTGTAAATTCCTTGTCTATAAAATTAGTATAATAATATAAACCTCATAGAGACTTAAGTTAACTTATGTACAGTGTCTGGCACATAGTAAATAATAAATAGTAATAGTTGTATACATTGCAGTTTTGCCTAAAAGGACATAGGAGGCCTTTAGGGTCTTTAAGGACAAATAAAGGGGAAAGAAGAATACTATCCTCATTTTCCAAAAAAAAAGTGGCATCTGAGGATACAATTAGATCATCTTCTAAAATGTACAGACTAGAGTTCAATAAAGTTCAATAAGTGATCAATGAGCCCCAACAGGCCTGATATCTTCCACACACTCAATGCACCAACTAGATAAAAGAAGGAAATAGGTGGATTTGTGAACACATAAAAAATTGTCTTTGCAAGAGGGAAGGAAAAGAACCCACATAACCTCATCTTGTGGCATAATGGAGAAAGCAGGATCCCCTGACTTTATAGGTATATACTGGGGCCTCACAGAGAGATGGTTATGCCATGGGGACCTGTCAGATTCACAGCCTGAGAGGAACATCCATAGCATGAGAGGTGTTAGCTCCAGCTATCACACAGCTATCCCAGCAGTCGAACTACTTGTAACTAATAAACAGTTACAAAAAGTCATTCAGAAAATGCCCACTTTTATCCCTTCTCTTCCTAATTCCTAAAAACCTCAGTAGTGAGGTTATTTGTGGGGCAGGGTGTGGAGCAACATAGCACTACCTCCATCAAAGACCTTCTCAAGGTGCAAGAATGTTTATCTCCTACTTCTCTGGTCTCTGAGACACTGTGATGTCATTAATCCAGAGATTGAAAATAGACGTGGAGACAACTCCTGTCTGGAAAGCTCAGATGACCCACAGGAGCTATTTGTAGTTATACAAGAGTGGCTTATATCCTCCTTGACTTAAGTGGGCCTGCTCTTGAAGAACATCCAGGTTTCATGAAATGGACTGTGGTTGAACAGCCAAAGGGAGGCCTTATATCGTAACTTGCCACTGCTGAATCCAAGAGGGATTCTGTCCCTTGGGAAGGAATGCATCTCCTAGGATTTGGACTTGTGGAGCTACCTCCAAACTCTGCCCCCACATCCTCAAAAGGAAGGCAGCTCATAAGCCATGAGTGTGGCTATCACCTATTACGCCCATGTATAAGTTATTGGAGATGTTTTTCTTCTTATTTTCATATTGATCTAACCAAGGAAGGAAGTAGGACACATATTATTCTTCCAAGGGCTGCGGTTTGGAGAGACTGAGTGATCTATC
The DNA here is from genome assembly GCF_001890085.2 of Hipposideros armiger. Classification (NCBI taxonomy): domain Eukaryota; kingdom Metazoa; phylum Chordata; class Mammalia; order Chiroptera; family Hipposideridae; genus Hipposideros; species Hipposideros armiger. The sequence continues at coordinate 157,701 of NW_017732568.1, forward strand.
CAAGTCCATGGAGATAATGAGGGCATGAGGGTGGTGGTCAAAACCTCTGCCCTGCTTGTCTCTCAGAGATGACAGATCTATGTGAAACATATTGTTGTGGCAGAAAGCATTATGTAAATAGTCAGACTTTTATTGTAAATTAAGTATTTCAAATAAGTTAAGGCATTGAGAGAAACATCTTTGGCTGCCCCAAACACCAACAGATGTGTGTGGATTTTATTTTTTCTTAGTTTGTTTCTAGCTTCTTTAAGTGATACTTAAGTTGTAAGGAAAATATAACTCGATCCTAAGTTTTCAGAGCTCTGTGGGAATGTACAATGAATAGCAAACCTGGAGGAATATATCAGTAGATTTTAAAAGAAAGACGAGGACACTGTAAAATGGGTCACGTTCACAGCTGTGGTCACCATTAACGTGGGCAGCTGAGGAGTCCTGTGTGCCCCAGTCCTCCCCTCTCCATCAGGCTGGCATGGGCTGGTGTTGTGAGCAGAGTGAGGTGTCAGCACAGATACGATGGGGACCTCTCTGGAAGTGTCTTTGTACTCACCTGCTTATTACATATCAGGGCTAGCATCCACTATTAACCTGAACTTGGGGGTCAATCTGTTTGAAAGATGCTATTCAAAGGCAGTCCCCTTGTGTGGTGTCTCGAAGGAAGTTGAGGGGGCACAAGGAGGAGTGACTCATGGCTTTGGCCTGGGCAGATCTGAAAGGCCGATCAGTTATTTTGTCTATTCTGTGGAAAGGTTACAATAGGCTGATGTCATTGTGAGGCACAATGGTCTGCTCCTGTCTGAAAGAATCCATTTTCAGCTGTGGGGGGTGGGGTATGTGTTAGATCTTTGTTTATCTTGCAGTTGAATTCTCTGTTCAAAGAATTTTGCATTGCCAACTTTTGTGAAATAATTCAGAGGATTAAAGGAATCTCCTTACTTCTTCCTGATGCAAAAAGTCATGTTTTATATTCACAGAAGGGAAAAATAATTTGCTTTCTGAATATTTTATTGAATATTTTTAAATATATCAGACAGCATTTTAGTGGCTTCAATTACTAAAAGAAATAAAAGAAATAAGGGATAGTTCTTTCTTGGGAGGGAGTTCTGTATGTGTTTAATTAAACATCAAAATTCTATAGTTGGGGGGCTGGGTGAAAAAGGTGAAGGGAGAAATAAGTGGCATTTCTCATGTTAAAAGTATTACGTAAAAGATAAGCATAGCACTAAAAATGGCACTATAATTTATTCTAGTTAAAGAATTACTGCAATTTACTAAAACTATGTACTAACTACATAAACTAATAGGATTTTAAAAATAGAGTGCAATAAAACATACATACCAAAGGGGGAAAACTAGAAATGATAATAATATAGTATTTCTTAAATGAGTATTTGATCTTTCTGATCATTTTGATTCTGGATAAATGGGAGTTTCATAGGTCAGTAATATATAAACCATCAAATATCATCCAAATTATGTAATTCAAATATATTTCAGTATATAACATAATTCAAATGTATTTCAATATGTCAAATTAAATATAATCAAATTAATGCTCTGATAACACAGGGACTAAAATAAATCTCATGGGCTTAAAACAAAAAGGATTATTTCTCTACCTCATTTGCTGAGCAGAATCAATGACTACTATATAGCCCTGTAGTTATCAATAACAGCCTAAATACATATTTTTTTAATTTTAGAATTACACCTATATTTCAGCTTTCTTATTCAGAAACAATAAATGAGCATGTTAGAGACTGCTAGCTGTCTACCTATGTTTTACCAACAAGACCTCAATTTTGTTAGGAGCTGCCTGCCTGGCTGCGCTTCCCATCCTCCCTTCCAGCTCATTGTGGCCACAGGGCACCGTGTGACCAATGAGATAGAAGCACAGGCCATTGGGTGAAACTTCTGGGAAAGCTCACTAAAAGTAAACAGATGTAGCTAGAGTGCTCCTTTTCTCCTTTGCCCTGTTCTTTCTTTGAGCCAGGAACATGGATGTGATGGCTTGCATGCCAGCAACCACCTTGTGGGCATGACTAAAAGGCTCATGCTGCAGATGGCTGAATGAAGATTTAGAATGAGTTTGAGCCCCCGTGACATCAATTGTTACATTCTTGTTAGGTGAGAGAAACATAAACATCTATCTTACATAAATCACTTGTAGAAATTTTAGTTAAATACAGCCAAACAAAATTCTGAATGATACAATTATATAAGATAAGGAACAAACTGCTAAGATGATAAGAACATTAATATTGTCTCTTACTGTTCATTTCTTGTTCATAATTATTTAAAATGTCCTGAAAAGCTTGAGCTGCTGGGAGAGGCAGCTGAAAATAAAATTTTTCTTGCCATCTTGAGCCAATGGCCTCCACATTTACTTGTTTTCACACTTTTTATGGAATACATACTACTGAATAAAGAAATATGTGATAAATAAATAGGTAGGTAGATAGATAAATAATAAGGCATGAAGAATAACCAACTAGCATCTTAATAATGAGTAATCTTGCCAGCAGCGGCTTACAAAACACTACCTTACCTCCTCTGGATGTTCTCAAGTACACTTCACCACCTTTCATGCTCCATCTTTTCCTAGAGTGACCACCATCATGGATTTCTTGTGTATTGTTTGACATTCCTTATATGTATACATCTTTAAGTAACATTGTTTAGTTTTGCATATACTTTATACAGATGATATCATTCTGTTTGCATTTCTTGTAACTTATTTTTCACCCAACATTATGTTTCTAAAACTCATTGACATCAATGCATAAGAGCTATCATTAGTTTATTTCTTACTGCTGGGTGGCATTCAATGGTATGGATATACCAAATATATTTATATGTTCTCTATACATATTTGGATTATTGTTTCCAGCTTGGGATTTTCACAAAGAATATTACTATAACCATTTTTAAATGTCTCCTGGAGCACATGTACAAGATTTTATCTGAGATAAATATTTAGAAGTGGAATTGTTAAGTTGTGGAGTTGTAACCAGACTCTGGAAAATTATTTACACTCCCACTAACAACATGTAATACTTTCTGCTGTTCCCAAACTCACCAGCACTTCTTTATTCCCCTTTGCCACAAGCAGCCATGGGGGCAAAGCTGGCCCAGAAAAGCTAAGAACAATTTCATAATGCTTCCTGGCTAACTGAACTTTTACCCAGTCAGACCACCTGTCAACTGAGTTAGTTAATCCAGTTAGATTTATTTTTTCCTATGGAGTCATGCACCTATCTCATGAGAGAAAAACATGGATACAAATTTAATATAGAAGACAGAGCCAAGTATATTGAATCACAGTCACAGATTCAAAATCCTAGTCATTTTATTTTCATGGGTCTGATTTCCTTAGCTTGCACAAGAAAGATGTCAGATTTGAATGGTTTGTAAGGACCCTACCAGCTCTAAAATTTTAAAATACTGTTTATATTTGTCAAGCTGTGAAACTTATTTAGGTTTTGAAAAATTTTTACCACATAATTGTTTGATTCAAACTGTGAAGGCTTACTTCCAACTACTGGTTTAAAAATAATAATACCTTCTACTTGAATTTGGCTACAAGTTCAAATTAAAACTTATACTCAGAAGTGACTCAGTCATTGACCATTATTTACTCCAGACACATTCAGCTTTCTAACTTACTCTTTGCTTTTGAGGCTTACAATTTAGAATACTTAGGTGTTTTCAAGACCACTTAGTGGGCAAGAGGCCAGGGCAGCTGCAAAGGGCCCCAGGTTTGTTTTAATGCTGATGTCTCCATCTTGAAATTTTTAACCCTTTAAAACAAGGGTCCTGAATTTTCATTTTGCATTGGGCCCACAAATTTTTCCCTAGTACACAATCACAACAAAACAGGAGAAAGGAGTAAATGGTTTCTAAAATAATAGAGTGGTATCCTCTCTCTCTCTCTCTCTCTCTCTCTCTCTCTCTCTCTCTCCACTCCCTCCCCACCCCATCCCTCCCTCCATCCATCCATTTCTTCCTTCCATTGCAATCCACATGTACAAATGCTTCTTTGCAAAGTTTCAGAAAAGAAGTGTTGCCCTTTACCTCATCTCCACCCCAGAGAGAGTGTTCATTTTCTTTTTTTTTATCGATTTTTTTTATTGGGGAATTGGGGGGATGGAAACAGTGCTGGGGAAGGGGAACAGACAAGTTGCTGTCCTTTTGTTCTTCAGTCTAGTTGTGGAGGACGTTGCTTCACTGGCCCAAGTTGGCACCATCATTGCGCTCTTCCCGGGCGAGGCACATCAGTCACTGGCTTCTGGACGGCCGCTCACAGCGGCTGCTGGCCGCTCACGCTGGCTGCTGGCTACACACGGTAGCCCATGGCAACCCACTGCCACAGGGGCTGCAGCCTACACCGTCACCAGAGACTTACAGCAGCCCAGCTCCAGGCTGAGCTGTTGTTCAGCATCTTAGCTGTGGAGGGCAGTGTCACTGGCCCTCATATGTGGGATCCGAACCGGGGCCCTCTGGCATCCCAAGCCAGTTCTTAACTATCGCGCCACTCGGCCGGCCTGAGAGTGTTCATTTTCCAAGTGTCTGTTCCAGCCACTTTAAAACAGAAACTCCTGCACATGCTTATGAGAGGGAAAGGAGGAAGGTGGGGACAGAAGAAAGGGTGACTGAGCCAGGGCACTCACTCACATATCAGTGTGCACACATGCACCACACACATGTGTGCCACACACCAAGAGCTTTCTAGCCACAACATCATGGGAGTTTTTAGGGTGGTCATCAATATCTTATGGACAGTTTATGCAAGGAGGGGTTTCATTACCTCTTTTATAGAGCATTACTGATTTTTTTTAATGTTGCTGTATGTACTGGGCAAGAAATCCCAGTATTTCTGCTTCAATTTAAGATTACCCATTAAATAAAATGCCTTAAAAGCTGTACATCAGTGTGTTTTGATTTAAAATTAAAAGAACACTGTAACTCTTTTGATTTTGTTAATATTCCAAAAATATATATTTGACTCATAAAGGTTAAGGAAAATTCATTTCTGTTTACAGCCACTGCACATGTCCTGTGCTGGTTCCAATTCTGTCAGCCAAACAGCTGTCCCCTTCCACCGGGGGCTTTTTGGCCAGCTGTGTGCCCAGAGTTGCTTGAAGACCTGTTAAAAGTGTTTACTGACTTTCATTGGACAGGTGTTCCTGCATAACGCAAAGCTGCCTTCTAAAGAATGTAATAAGAAGGATACCATATTTAGCACCACAAAATAGTTAAAATTGCTTGCAGGTAATAAAACAAAAGGGATGTCCAGACAACTCAAACAATAGGTTACTTCTTTGCCAAATGGCCTTTTGCCTTTGGTGAGAAGGTGCCTGATTCGCTCGGGTCCCACCACCCAGTGGCACTTGGTTCATCAGATTTCTACACCAGGGTTCCCTGATGCTAGTTTTTCCTACCTCCAAAAAACATCTCCCATTGGTGTTGATAGGTAATGCAGAATGCCTTAAGAAGTAAGTAAGGGACTCCTCTTGAGGAAATGACTTTAATGCTTATTTGTCTTGATAAAAATATTTAATGGGAATTTCTCCAGCTGCAGTATTTAAATTATAGAGAACAACTGTTCTTTCTTTCACTTCAGTACAAAGCACTGATACATTAGGACACAGGTAGCATTGGTACCTGGTGCTCCTGGCTACACATGAGCCAAGGTAAGAGAAGCAGGAAGATTCAATTCACTAATTGTTTTGCTGGATCAATGTTATTCAAAATTCCTCTCCACAAACAGGCTACCCACCCTGGCAAAACAAGAACAGAAACCCAGAGTAAACATTTAGAAACTTTTCTTGCAGATTTTTAACTTTTTATTTTGAAATAATTGCAAATTTACAGAAAAGTTACAAAAATAAAACAAAGAACTTCCATATACTCTTTACCTAAACTCTCTAATTGTTACATTTTATCACACTGCCTTAACAATCTGTGTGTGTGTGTGTGTGTGTGTTATATGGGCATGTGTGTGTTCGTGAACCACCTGATAATAAGTTTCAGGTATGATGCTCTATTACTTCTTATTACTTTATTGTGTATTCCCTAAAAACAAGCACGTTTTTATATAGAACCATAGTACAATCATCAAAATCAAGAAATTTACATTGATCTAAATTTACATTGATCAATGGAGAGTCCCATTGAATCTCCAATCCTTTTCAAATTTCTCTGGTTGTCCCAATAATGTCCTTTCCAGTTCCAGAATCCAATCGAGGACCACACACTGCATGTAGTTTCCCATGTCTCGTCCCCTTTAATCAGAAACAGTTTCTCAGCTTTTCTTTTTTTTGTTTTGTTTTGTTTTGTTTTTAATTAGTTTCAGGTGTACAACACAGTGTAATAGTTATACTTTTTACCCCTCAAAGTGACAACTCCTCTCCCCCAATCCACCAACCCTTTCTCAGCTTTTCTTGATCTTGACATTTTTGGAAAGTACAGATCTGTAGTAGGTAAATATTTTCCTTGATTTGTATTTTTCTGAAGTGTGCATGTTGTTTGTGCATCTGGTGCAAGAATCCCAAGGAAGTAGCACTGTGCTCTTCTCCAGGTGCCATATCTGGGGGCACTCAGCCTCCATTTGTCCTGTTATAGTGATGCTAGTTTTATTACTAGTTAAGATGGCATCTGCCAGATTTCTCCCTTGCAAAATTAGCTAATAAATATCTTATACTCATTAATTGATAAGTAATTAATGGGTGTTTTGTGGGGAGAAATTTAGTGACTTCTATGAGAAGGTAGACCTTCCCCTTCTCTCTTTTATTCATTGATATCAATATTAAATCATGATTCCTGCTTTTCTCAAAGGTTATAAACTATCATTATTTATTGTGATGCTCAAATGTGTCATTTGGCCAGAGAGAGTGACTTCAAACTTGTTTCTATGTTGGTTTAACATATCCACATCATATGTTCATCACATCTGTACTTTCTGGAACAAGATAAATTCCTCCAGGTTCATTTTGTATTTTCTCTGCCCAAACCTACAGTCAGCCATTTTTCCAAAGAGCCCTGGTTCCACTAAGTGGAGTGTAACATTTAGAACCCAAACTTTGAACACTAGATGTGCTTATTATTACCAAAGTATCATTGTTTCCAGGCCCTTCCAGCATAGGTAAAGCTAGGAAATATATGCATTCATTATATATATATATATATTCACCATATTATTATTAATATACATATTAAATATAATATATATTCAATATATATCTATAAAGACCATGCATTTACAACAGTATCTCCAATTCCAATACAACAGCATAGGTTTTATTTTTAACCATTCCTCCTTCCATACATGTAATTTCCTTTTCCAACAGTGTGGACTCTCATCATCCTCAATGGGCTTATTTATTGGTACATTGTTACCTGTATAACCAGTCTCTCAGCTAAGCTGGCTAAAAGATAGTCCACAAGCCAGCAGCTTCTCCCTGCCAGGTTTAATCCAAAAGCTCTGACCCAATGAAGGGAAAGATGAGGAGAAAGGGGCAAGAGAAAGGAAGGGGTAGAGGAAAGAAATGCGGGAAGGAGAAAGAAAGAGATGAAAGTGGGAGAGAAAAGAACACTGAGCAAGGAGGAAGGCGCACGGGGCAGCTTTTGTACAGGAATTTTACAGAGCATTTGCATGTCTGCTGAACCTAATGGTGAAACAACAGGGTCTGTATTTTGTATGCCTTTTCATTTTATTTTTTAGTAACTCACTTTATTGTATTTTATAAAATTATTAGTCTGTTAAGGCTTTTGGGGGAAAATAATGCTACCCCATCACTACAGATAGCATGTGAACCACTGTTCTATTCATGCTTCCATCTTCAGATACAGAGGCTGGCGAAGCACAGCCTGGGGCCAACACAGCCACCCTGCTTATGCTCACCTGTGGCTGCTTCTGCTATAAGGAAGAGTTGCAGAGACAGACTACAAGACCCCAAAAGTCTAAAATATTTATTCACTGGCCCTTTATAGAAGGAATTTAGATGATATTAGATCTCTGTTCCAATATTATTATATCATTTACTTATTTATTACATACATTGTTTATTTTCTCTGTCTCTCCCTCTTTTCCTCCTACCCCTTTATTCTCTCTCTCCCTCTCTCTCTCTCTTTCTCTCTCTCTCTCTCTCCCCCCCCTCCCCTTCTAAAAGGTAAACCCATGAGAGCAGAGGTCTCATGTGTTTTTTCCAGATGGATCCCAAGCACCTGGGAAAGTGCCCAGTGATAGTAGTTGTGTAGTAAATACTTACTGAATTCCAATTATGGAACGAGCCTTGAAGATAATTAGCAATACTGGTATTTGGATATGTTGAATGTCATGTCCAAGGTCATGAAATTTAATGACAGAGCCTGGAAATAACCTGGTTATTCTAGCTTTATAAATGCCTAGACAGGTTTGCTTTTCACTGTCCATCCCACCTCTAATATTGAGCCAGTCCATCCATCATGCTTCCTGCATAAATACAAAGGAGGGTCATTTGCCTATCACTGTTTGACGTCATCCCTCCACATCCATAGCTATAATATAACAACTTTAAAGTGAGTAACACTATTTTTCCAGAGTCCTTAGGCAAGAAGAAGTGTTAATGTTGGTAACATCCTTAGCACTACACACACACACAGACCATACACATTTGTTTATGTGCATAGTTGTGATCAGATTCTCAGATCCAAGTGACCATATGAGCCCCAGCTAAGACTAATTCTCAAACACTTTGTCCTGGGGCAGACGTGGAGGACCCTGCCCTGGAGGCTCTACAGTGCCTTCTAGGGGCATGTGACTTTGATCTCTGTGAACACAGTCAGATTACTTACTTTTCTAGAGATTCCACAACCTAACAAAATGAGAAGCATTTATGCCCACTACTTAGCATTCATCTTGATGGGAGGAGACTATGTCAGAGGCAGGCCAAGTGAGACTATTGCTGTCTTCACAAGGCATGGTCTGTTTGCTCTGGGATAACACAAGAAAAGATTTCCTTGATCCTAAATGACATCAATTGTAAGATGCATCATTTATTCAATGATAACTCTTTAGAAAAATTAAAATAAATACTTTGTATACATTAATTAGAGAATGACTTCAATTACAGAGAAATTAAAATGAAGAGCAGGGGAGGGGAAATTGTATCTTCAATAGAAGAGATACCTTACCAATTCTCCCCGGGGTTTTCTCATTATCCAGACACCCACTAGCCATCTCCCACACCTGCCACTTGCCCAGCTGTGCACAGCAGCTAATGGACAAGCCCCTGCCTTGTGTGTTTACAATGTGGAGCAAAGTTAACGGATAATGGGAATGAGAAGGTCTCACTCCTGCACATATTGATGATCAGCTTAATCTTCCATATTCTCTCCTTTTTGCACTCTTCTCCCTCTGGGATGAGGAAAAAGAAGAGAGCACTGGATTCAACATGTATCCAGTTCTTGGGAGAGGGTGTGGGAGAACGCCTAAGGACTGAGGCATGGAACACCCACAAGCACAGCTGCATTCAGCTCCCACTTATGAGTGCATGCAATACTTACTTACTGAGTGTATCAATCAATATTATTGCCCTGCCAGAAACTGCAGCTTGCCCCAGACATGTGGCATGGAGCTACCTAATAACCTAGATGAGTTTCCCTGAACACCAGGAGGAGGCAGGCTTTACAGCTCTACTGTGTTGCAGCTGATACTGCAGCAAAGAGAGTGGATAAAAACCCTATCTAACCTGAAGTTTATAGTATAACAGAGTGGGGAATTGATTGGGGGGTAGGGGGGACAGAAATGCTGGGAGGCTGCACCAGAGAGCCTGGAGCAATCAAGACATTAACAAAAACAGGAAATGGTTAATAGCCCTGGAACTAGAGGGACAGCAGGAGGAGGGGGCAGGAGGTGGTGTTGCCAGAACTCAGGATCTGGGGCCAACTAGAACTGTGAAGCTGTTTGGTGTGACATTGGACCATGAGGGAGGGGAGCTGGAACTATGAAGGAGACACAGAGGTGCCAGGGTAGGGATGGGGGTGGGGGTGGGGAAATACCCAGGTTTCTCCCCTCCTCCTGCCCACCAGGCTCCTGTCAGTCCTTCCTGACTGGAAGCCAGAGAACAAGGCAGCCTGGGAAAGGCAGTTTCCTGTGCACAGCAGCGTGGGGAGGGATGGGGGGAAATCGGGAGCAAACATGTAGGCAGGAGAAGTGGCATTGGTTCCTGAGACACATGCCCCCAAGAACAACTGGAACTCAGGATGCACAGGAAAGGGCATTAGGTGGAAGCTGAAAATCATCATTTTAGAGAGGACATAAGGTAGACTGAGTCCAGACCACATCACCACTTTCTTTGCCAGGACCTACATTAGAGCAAAATAATACCAGATTTAGGCAATGTTGGTCTTCCAAGTACTTTCTTCAGACAATTCAGCATAAACACTTATAAACATCTTTACAGAAAATGCAAAAATCTGTCCTTCTAGAAACATTTGCAACTAAACTTCTTACCCCTAAAGCATCTATATAAACAGTGAAATGAGAACAATCATGATACTTATCTCCCTCCAGAGATGTCATTGGTCCCAGGTCTATGGGCGCAGGGTTACCTACATGCCAAGCTTCCTAAACACCAAGCAGGAGGCTGACACTTTGCAGACTGTAAAGTGGAAGACAGTCCTGGCTCTCACACAGCAGTTTACCTGTATCCCCCCCTAAACTTCCCACATAAAATTAGTCAGATAGAGAGCCGGAGCAGACCGCAGTCCTTTAAACACACAGTGAGGGGCACCAGCTGTGTGGACCACCCATGCAGCACTCCCTGCCCCCCACTGCCACTCATGCAGGCATGTTCATTGGAAAGTGTGGCACTTTTTTGGTTGGGTAAATTGAACACTTTTGAGTGGTTTTCATTAGAGTAAGAATATTTGATTAGAGCACTTGCTGTATCTCATGTAAAAAAATCGTAAAGTCCCCGGACCTACAAGGATAATGATGCTTTGTGTTTATAAAGTGCTTTCCAAGCCTTCCATTGTATTTTATTAACAATTAATATCTACTGTATCCCTGTGAAGAAGGTAGGAGAGAGTATTATGATTTTGTGTTTCATCACTGCTAACATGCAGGAACAGCATGTGATATACTGGGAATAAGCCAGGATTCAAACCCAGGCAACAATAATTTATATGTTCAAGTCTATTCTTAAAACAATGTCACCAAAGCCTATGCCAGCATGTGAAAACAAGAGCAAGAAAGCTGGGGGACCCTTAGCCTTGTTGGATGCCCCCAGCATCAGCTGAATCTGCTCACACTTTACACAGGCCTGCAGAGGAGCACCATGGGTAAATGTTGATTAATGGAGAGAGTGATGGTGACAACGATTATGTTCAGATTGGTGACACTGATGGAGACTGTGATGGTGGTGATAATGGACTTATGTCACCTAGCCCTGAGAAAAATCTCAAGTTAGCATTGAAGAACTGTTTTGTATTGAGGCACTTTCATTGGCTTGCAGGACATGAGAGGATTGTGTAAAGCTGCGACATGTGATACGTCCTGTAGTAGCCCTGACAGTCCCCTGCGTCTTCCTCCTTTCAAGTCATATCATTTGTATCTGTGAAATTTAGCTGGCAGCTAATCGTGCAATACCCAAAGATATTTTTCATCAGACAGTCTTGGATCGCTATTTAAGTCCTATTGTACTCTAAATTTTAATGCGTGCATGCATTGTGTGTCGAACTAAGTAGTAAATAATTTGATGGCAGGAATTCTGTCTTTTTTCCCATTGGCTGCTTCCTGCCCCTAGTCAGTGCCTCGTTTAGTGTGTGCTCAGTAAATACTGGCTGAATGGAAGCCTGGTTTATTCCTGCAGCTGAAAGGCAGGTTCTGGCTGCACATCCCAGGGGCACACAGAAGGAGGCAGGGCTGAGCTGGGAAGCTGGTGGCCCTGGCATCAACACTTGCTCTGTATGGAACATGCTGCGGGCAAAGGGAGGAGGAACTCTGCTGCTCCCTTTAGGCTGACCCAGTTACCACAGGCTTCCACACCGCCATGGCAACCCACCTCAGGTGCTGGGCGCCTGTGCAGGCTGGAGAGTGTCTGTGCTGGGAGCAGCAGGTCACTCCAAACTGCTGCCCCAGGCAGGTTTCTATGAAAACATCTCAGAATTTTCATAGCTTTTTTATTTCTTTCCTATGAATTTTCTTTCTTCTCCTTTCTGTTAACTTTGCTAGTTAAACTGTCAGACCAATTTTGAAAGGGAATAAAATATTTGTCCCTCCTCCCATCCTGAAGCCAAAATCTATTTTGGTTCATATAAAAATGATCAAATTACAGCTTTTGGCATGTTCCTTAACTAGGAAAAAATAACTTTGAATACCTAGTGCCAATAAACTAAGTATTTCAATTAAATTTTAACATTAGTAAAAATATCAGTTATGCCAGTCTAAGTCTCAACCAACCTTAGAACAGTATGTGTAACCCTCAAAGCGGCTGTCTGCAAAAACGGTTTCTATTACTCATATGAAACTTCAGGCAATAAAAGGAGTTGTTTGAGGGACTCAGAGAAATGGGAAACATATTACACTCAAGAACAGAACCTGGGCAGGGTTAGACTTTGCATAACAGGTCATTGAAGCCAAAAGAAAGAGAAAAGCATCTTTTTCCCCAGCCTTTGTCCATCAGACAGACTTCCAGTAGGCTCTCAGGGACCTGCAGATAGGGGTGTCCTACAGCTGTTGGAGGCAGATAAAGTGACCCTCTAGATCTTTTCAATTTGACGAAAAGAAAGGGCTTATCCAGGACATTCTTACTGTAAAAATCCACCCACTGGCATTCATCACGTTCAAGTCCCAACACGAAGGCCTGGAAAGGCCCCAGCGTGTTTGTGTTTCGGTTCATGCACCAGGTGCTACAATTAACCTCATCCACAGCCTCCTGCCAGCAGTCATGGTGCACGGGGTGGGAGGTAGGGGCTCAGGGTGCAGAGGGTTCCAGGTGCAGGCTCTCAGAGAAGGTAACTTAGAACTCATCTGTTTGGAATTGAGGGATGTGCACAAGCCACCACTTGGCTCAGCAGCACTAAGCTAGGGGCCTTTCTCCTCTCACATGAGTCAGAGACTTGGCTAAAGACCCGTCATCCAGAGTTTCACTGGACAAAACATCACTTCTTATCTGAGGAGGCAGATAATGTGCCACGATTTACAAAGATGATTGAATATGATCCTGGACCTAAAGATGCTCATTGGACAGATCTTTGTTAACAGATGCAGCCTGGTAACAGTGCAAACAGGGGAGTGGGTGGCATAATCATGAGAATACAGAGGGACAACTGGCCCAGAAGATGAGGGAAGGTTGTGCAGACAAAAGACACAACAGTTGCAAACAGGAACTGAGGGAGAGACAGCATGTAAGTGGGATAAACTGCATATACACACATATATTGGAGGTGTCTCCACATCAACTGGACATACTATCTGCATAATATAATATAAACATACAAACTACATTGATAATTATCTGTTTAAATTTTAGATTAAAGAGTTCATGCTTACACTAACACCTCAGTTTATAAGGGCCATTAATATAAGATTACATTGAAACTGATTTTAGTTTTCAAACCCAAAAGAAGTGGGGGCAGGTCAATTTATATTTGACATTTCTTTCTTTCTTAAGATTTTTATTAAAACATAGCAAACATACAATATTATATTAGCTTCAGGTGTACATCATAGTTGTTCAACATATATATACCTAAAGAAGTGATCACCACGATAAGCCCAGCAACCATCTGACACTGTACCACACTATCACAATATTATTGACTATATTCCCCATGCTGCATATTACATCCCCATGACTTATTTGTTTTATACATGGAAATCTGGACCTCTTATTCCCCTTCACCTTCTCCACCACCCTTTTAAATTTTTTAATTAAAGTTGACATTCAATATTATTAATATTATATTAACTTCAGGTATACAAGTTCTGACAATTAGATTCATGAACCTTCCACCATGTGCTTACATTGGCAGCACTGTACGAACAGCTCAGTAAGGTTTCATAACCTTAGTATATCAGTGTCTCACAGCTGTGTTCATGTCAACGTGTGGCGGAGTCTTGCTGAGTGGCATTCATTTTGTTGTTGTGTGTTTTTGTGTGCCGTTGCAAGAATGTCTGAGCTTGAATTAGAGCAACGAGCAAACATTAAATTTTTTGTTAAACTTGGCAAGAGTGGAAGTGAAATCAAGTACATGTTAGTCCAAGTTTATGGGGACAATGTCATGAAGAAAATGCCAGAGTACAAATGAATTAAACGTTTTTCTGAGGGGAGAGAATGCGTCACTGATGAAGAGAGGTCAGGGCGGCCAGCAACGAGCAGAACTGATGAAAACATTGCAAACATTTGTCAAATTCTATGTCAAAATCATCAGCTGACTGTGAGGAGCATAGCAAACCAAGTAAACATCAATAGAGTAACAGTTAGGAAAATCTTAACTGAAAATCTTGGCATGAGAAAGGTGTGTGCAAAAATGGTTCCAAAGGAGCTCACCAAAGAACAAAAGTAAAGGAGAGTGGAAGTTTGCCAAGACCCTTTGGAGAGGCAAGACAATGTTTTGGGCCATGTTATCACTGGTGATGAAACATGGTTGTATCAATACAACCCTGAAACAAAGCGTCAAAGTGCCCAGTGGAAGTCAGTCAATTCTCCATTACCAAAAAAGTTCCATGAGTCCAAATCAAGAGCCAAAACGATGTTGCTAATATTTTTTTATATCAGAGGGATTATTCATTATGAATCTGTACCAATTGGACAAGCAGTTAACCAAGTTTACTATTTGGAAGTGCTGAAAAGACTGCATGAGAAAATTAGACAAAAATGACCTAAACTTTTCACAAACAATTCATGGCTCTTGCATCATGACAATGTACCAGCTCACATCGCAGTGTCTGAGAGGGAGATTTTAGCCAGTAAACAAATAACTGTATTGGAACATCCTCCCTACTCACCTGATCTGGCCCCCAGTGATTTTTGTCTTTACCCAAAGATAAAGGAAATATTGAAAGGAAAACATTTTGATGACATTCAGGATATCAAGGGTAATACGACGACAGCTCTGATGGACATTCCAGAAAAACAGTACCAAAATTGCTTTGAAGGGTGGCACTGGCTTTGGTGCATAGCTTCCCAAGGGGAGCACTTCAAAGGTGACTATAGTAATATTCAGCAATGAGGTATGTAGCAATTTTTCTAGGATGAGTTTGTGAACATCATTGTCAGACCTGTACAGGTTAGTGGCTAGGCATTTATAGAATGTAAGAAGTGATCCCCCTGAATAGTGTAGTGTCCACCTGGCACTATACAGTTATTACTGTATTATTGACTGTATTCCCTGTGATTCACTTTACATCCCCATTTACAAGACTATTTTGTAACTACCAATTTGTACTTCTTAATTCCTTCACCTTTTTCACCCTGTCCCCATCTCCCTCCCATCTATCACTTCAATAAATCTAGTATCCACCTGATGTCATACATAGTTATTACAACATTATTGACTACATTCTGTATGCTATATCCTACCCATGAATACTTTGTAACAACCAATTTGTACTTCTTAATCCCTTCCCCCTTTTCACCCGCCTCCCCAAACCCCATCCCATCTGGCAACCATCAAAAAGTTCTCTGTATCTATGAGTTTGCTCCTGTTTTGTTTGTTTGTTTTGTTTTTTAGATTCCACATATAAGTGAAATCACATTGAATCTGTATTTCACTGTCTGACATACTCTGTTCAGCACAATACCCTTCAGGTCCATTCATACTGCAACAGATGGCAAGAACCCCATCCCTTCCATGACCAAGCAATATTTCATTATATATGTATACCTCCTCCTCTTTATCTTTCATCCATCGATGGACACCCAAGCTTCCTCCATATCTTGGCCATTGTAAACAATGCTGCAATGAGTCTATGGATGCACACATCCCCTCAAAGTAGAGTTTGGGTTTCTTTGGATAAATGCCCAGAAGTAGGATTACTGAACCCTTCTTTGTCACTTGTTATAGCCTTTATTTTAAAGTCTATTTTGTCTGGTATAGGTATTGCTACTTCAGATTTTTCTGTTTGTTAGTCTCCATTTTCATTAAATGTCTTTTTCCATCCCTTTACTTTCAGTCTGTGTGTGACTATCAATCTGAAGTGAGTATCTTCTAGGCAGTATACACATATGTAAGGGTCTTGTTTTCTTATCTATTCAGCCACCCTATTTTTTAACTGGAGCATTTAATCCATTTACATTGAAAGTAATTATTGATGAATATGTAGCTATTGCCATTTTCTTCTTCTTTTTTTTTCATCTTAAAGAAGTTCCCCTAACATTTATTATAATACTGGTTTGGTGGTGATGAACTCCTTTAGCTTTTTCTTATCTGGGAAGCTCTTCATCTGTCCTCCGATTCTAAATGATAGCTTTGCTGGGTAGTGTATTCTTGGCTGTATAGGTCCTTGCTTATCATCACTTTGAATATTTCATGTAAATCCTTTCTGGCCTGCAAAGTTTCTGTTGAGAAATCAGCTGACAGTCATATGGGAGCTCTCTTGTAGGTAATTAACTGCTTTTCTCTTGCTGTTGTTCAGATTCTGTCTTTGTCTTGGTGTGTTTTGGTGTGGGCCTCCATTGGTTCATCTTGTCTGGGACTCTGCACTTCCTGGGCTTGTATGTCTATTTCTTTTGTGAGTTTAGGGAAGTTTTCCATCATTATTTCTTCAAACAGCTTTTCAGTTCCTTGCTCCCTCTCTTCTCCTTCTGGTACCCCTATGATGCAAATGTTGTTGTGCTTGATGTTGTCCCAAAGGCCCCTTAAACTCTCCTCATTTTTTAAAATTTCTTTTTCTTTTTGCTCTTCTGATTGGGTGTTTTATGCTATCTTATCTTCTAAATTGCTGATCTGATTTTCTGCTTCATCTAATCTACTGTTGGTTCCTTCTAATATATTCTTCATTTCAGTTTTTGTATTCTTTACTTATGACTGGTTCTTTTTTATGGTTTCTATGGCATTTTTAATGCTACTATCTCTTTGTTGAAGTTCTCACTAAGTTCCTTGAGCATCCTTATAACCACTGTTTTGAATGCTGTATCTGGTAGTTTGCTTGCTTCCATTTTGTTTAGTTCTTTTTCTGGAGCTTTGTTCTGTTCTTTCATTTGGGACATATTTCTTTGTCTCCCCACTTTGGCTGTCTCCCTATGTTTGTTTCTATATATTAGGTAGGGCTGCTATGTCTCCCAGTCTTATAGAGTGGCCCTATGTAGTAGTTGTGCTGTGTGGCTGAGTGATGCAGTTTCCCTGGTCACTTGAACTCCAGATGTGTCCCTTGAATGTGTTGTTTGTGCCCTCCTGTTGTAGTTGAGCCTTGGCTGCTGTTTGCATGTCAATGGGAGAGATTGACCCTTGAGCTTATTTGTTGTGAGGATTGTCTGTAATTATATTGGAGGAGCTATTGTGCAGGGACTAACCCTGTGGAGCAGAATTCACTTTAACAGGGCTCTGGTACCTACCCATTCTTCCCTTTGGGTATGTCATCCTAGGAGGCACAGGTGATAGTCCAGCTTGGTTTGAAGCTGGCCACTGAGCATGCCTGCCTCAGGGCTTCCTGGAAGGGGCCCCACAGCAGGGCTAGTTTATTTTCAACCTGTGCCCTGCCCATAGCCACCTGGGATGAAACACAAAGTAATCTACAGATGACTATCACACTGTGCTTGGAGGTGCCTTGAGAGTCCAAACAGAGAACCAAGGCTGGCTGCCACTAGTGCCAAGCTTGGAGCTGCTCAGTCAGGGGTACAGACACACTAAAGCCAGATTTTGCTTGTTTGGGTTTTGTGAACTTTTCAAAGATTTTAGGAAAGTCCACAGCATGGGCCAAAACAGGCCGTTTTTATGGAAAAGCCACTGGAAGTGTCTTGGGAGGAGGTCCTCAAGTTGGATGGGGCAGGGTCTCAGGGAATCATGTGGGGTGAAAGAACAGTGTTAGCCAGCTTGATAGAGACTCAGATATGGCAATTGCCTGCATGCCAAAAGTATTCTCTTATTGGACCTTGACTGACACAGTCATATTATAAGTAAAATTACACATTAAATGATGAATCTTACATTTTATTAGTTTGTTCAAGAGCATTAGAGTATCATCCAAGTTGCTAACCACTCTGCAGAATGCTCAACAAAGAAACAATGGGTTCAGCCAGCACTTCTGTCTGGAAGAGAGCTGCCCCTCCAGCCCTCACTGTGAAGCCAGACAACTCAGTTCTTTCTTGTATGTTCCTGGTGCCTTTTGAGCTGCTGCCCCAGCACTGAAGCTCAGAATGAGTGAGTCTTTCGGTGAGTGAGTCCATGTATGGACCCTTTAAAAAGAGCACCTATTGGTCTCAGAGATGTGGGGGTGCAGTTGATGGCTGTTGTTTGGGGGGGTGGGGATGAGGGAGAGAGGGAGGAGGCTGGATACCATAAATACGCAGCTGCAGTGTAGCCATGGGGACATGGGGGACAATTCGAGGAATGTAATCGATAATGTTGTGAATATTTTATAGGGTGTCAGGTGGTCACATGTCTTGCATCATGGATGGGGAAGAGGCTTGATCACTGCACTGTACACCTGAAGCTGATGTTGTATAATATTGTATGTCAACTATAATTGAATGTGTGTGTGTGTATGTGTGTGTGTGTGTATATATATATATATATATAGTCATGGGAAGTGGAGTATAGTGTGGGAGTGCAGTCAAGGGATTTGTAATAGATATGTATGATATTGGGGGGAAATGGGGTGGTGGATTGGGGGAGGGGGTTGCTACTTCGAGGGGTAAAAAGTATAACTATTGCACTGTGTTGTACAGCTGAAACTAATTCTAAAAAATGTGTATTTCATAATAAAAAACAATTTAAGAAAAAAAAGAGCACCTGTGACTACTACAGCCATCCTCCATCTCACTCAGCCACAATCTCTGCTTGTTTTCACAACCAGAAGTATGGGCACTTTTCTCTCCAGCACTGGAACCCTGGGCTGGTGAGCCTGGTGTGGAGCTGGGATCCCTCATTTCTCCAGGGGTTACCCCAGCAGCCGAGATAATCCTCCCAATTTTTAACTATCATACATGGGTGTGGGGTCAGCCCATCCTGCATCTCTGCTTCTCCTACCAGTCTTGAGGTGCCTTGTCCTGTATTTTCTTAGTTGTAGGACTTTGGTTCAGCTAGACTTCAGGCAAAGATGGTTATTCTGTAGTTTAGTTGTAATTTTGATGTAGTCATGAGAGGAGGCAAGCAAAGTGTTTTCCTAATCCACCATCTTGACCAGGAATCTATATTTGATATTTCTGAACTATGCAGAAGATACTTATTTCAACAAATAATTGACCTTCATTTTATGAGTGTAAAAATTTCAACTAACTCTTCTTAGATAGTTGATAAATTTTTATTCAAATAAATGTTTCACATGAATAAAATGAAAGAAAAAATATTTTTGCTTAGAAGTGAATAGTTTTCAGAACTGACTGGCATTCTGCAGAGTGGTTAGCAACTTGGATGATACGCTAATGCTCTTGAACAAACTAATAAAATGCAAGATTCATAATTTAATGTGTACTTTTACTTTTAATATGACTGTGTCAATGAAGGTCCAATCAGAGAAACTGAAATCGCACTAGTGAGTGTGACAGAGGGGATTTAATACAGGAACTTTGTTCTGTATGTGTCAGGACTTAATAGGAAAAAATGTAACACCATGGTAACCCAGAAGTAGTAACTGCATGGGACAGCTATTTCCACAAGGGCTACAAACACAAAGAAAAGTGGTTGATATCAGTACCTCAGAGCTCAAATAAAGGGGCCCTGCAGAGTTGGGACTCAGGCCACAGAAGAGATGCTGCCCAGATGGGGCTGATACATCTGGGAGATGCAGAAGAAAAACTGGGGGATTCAACCAGCCACCACACTCAGGGCTCTTGAGTGTTGTACCAAAGGAATAATTGACCACACAGGAGAAAGTCCCTTTGACCTCCTGCAGTCTTGTAACCTTAGTGCTCCATATTGTCAGAGCCTACCAAGAAACCACCAGCAATTGGGAAATATAATACCAGCCCAGGCATTACAGAACAGGGGACACAAGAGTGGATTTCAACTGAAAGATGAGTTTAGTAACAGGTACAATTTTTTAAAGACAAAATGCCAATTAAGATCCATAGAAAATAAGAGAATCTTTACCAGTTCATTGTAATGTGAGTACCTTTCCAAGCATGAATTTCAAAATTATATACAGAAAGTTTGCCTGACAGTAAGAAATAAATTATAAATTATAGCAAAAGATAGAAACTAATTCCTATTCTCAAATGGAGTTTCCTAATTCCAAATGAATTTTCACAGGAATTTTATCTTGTTCATCTCTGTAACCCCTTTGACATCTGGTATCCATTGGGCACATAGCTGGTGTGACAGTTCCTGCCTGGTTTTCCCCTCTTCTCCTGGGCTAATAGCTACCTCTCTTGTCTAACCCTCCTGCACTTGTTTGGGGCCATGTGACTTGAAACTGGAGGCCTGTGGGTAGAAAGATGTGATGGACCTGCCATTAAGTCTCCCATGTGCAACCCCCTTCTCCTTTCACAAGTATTGGTAGACATGTCACAAGATGAAAGGGAACACATTAGGAGGCCATGCCTTCCCTTTCCCCACCAAAAGTATCAGCAGCAGGTGCAGAAATATTGAGATATTTATTTATATGCAACCTAAATCAACTACTGTAACCAATGCAGTGAATATTCAATAGGCCTTCACTAAATTATGTAAAATGTTTTCATTGTAAAATGCAGGTATATTTTACTTATAAATTTCCTAGAAATATAATCACAATTCAGGAATTTGCTCATTTGTTTCAAACACAAATAATCCTAGTGTACTCTGTCTCACCTTGTCTCATGCTCTAGAACCCAGAACAGTTGGCTTGAAAATTATTACAACTCTTCTTAAGGGGACCAGCTCAAGGTCACATTGCTATTTAGTGAAAAAGGTGGAATATGCATTCTGGTCTCTAAATTCAGAGTCGAATGCTCTGTAGGCAAAATACCTGCCAACTCAGTTCCCAGTTTCTGTGACATTCTTACCCCTTCATGGCTGCTACAGTTTCCTTTGTCAGTGGATGCACAAACTAGTGGGTCATGGGAAGCAATGAAGGTGGGAGCACAGAGGGATGAAAGAAAAAAATAAAGGCAAGCAAAGACACAAGCCTCAACAAAGTCAGAGAGCCCTAAATGGAGAGAAGAAAGGTTTTGCTGAGTTGGAAAAGTCCCTGAGTTGTTCAAATAACCTGAGGGTCATTTTAATTGATGTCATACCTAGATGGAAGGGGTTCTGATAATTGCATTTGCGGAAGCAAAATAGAAAAAGATTAGAAACCACTATGCATAATACATTTTCTTTTATGTTCACTTCATCAAATATTTTTCTTTCTCAAGCATGCTCTGGTAGTGGTAACTGTTGTGTATGAACTGGAGAGGTCTATGCAAGGGATCTCTGGCCTCTGATTTAGGGAATCCAATTAACTTGAGTTAGTCTTCAGCATTAGCTTAGTTCAGAGGTTCACATTTTCTTTAAAGGGCCAGACTGGGAATACTTTTGGTTTTGTGAGTTGTAAGGTATCCATTGCAACTACTCAAGTCTGCCATGGTAGAGGGAAAGCAGCCATCAGAGCAGATATATACAGTATGTAAACAAAGGAGCTTGCCTATGTTCTAATAAAACTTTATTTACAAAGGAGAAAACAAGATGAATTTGGGCTGAGAGCCATAGTTTTCCAGCACCTAGTCTAGCTCATGAACTTGATAGAATGCTGAAACTTTAGTAACAGATATAAAGATACATAGAAAAGTCCTACCTTCTCTTTCCAATCATGCAATTGGGCATGGCATTTGGGGGTCAGAGAGCATGGACAACTCACACAACACCTCAGTCCCTTCAGAGAGAACAGCTTAAAATGCATGTATCACTTGAGTAGGCAAATCCTTTTGGCCAGCTACTGCATGATAGTAGTTATGAAAGCAGATTCACCATCTTTCCATGTCAATTCTGCAATATCCAGCCTTGGTTTCCTGTTGAGTGTGCCCTGGGTGACAACATATAGCTCATCAAGACCCCCCACTGAAGCATAATGCCCCGTGAATGAGGGCATCCAGAAGCCTGGTGCTTTTGCTTCCTATGCTTTGTAGAGTTCATATGTAGTAAAACTACAATGAGAACAAACTTTTTTAAAAAGGTGCCAACTATAAATGAAGTATTCTCTGTTTCAGGTCCTCAGAAGTTTAATAACTGAATGGAGTAAAGATAGGTGGTGCTGGTGGCAGTGGGTGTTAACATGTGTAAGCAGCCAGCTCACTCATAGATTAAAAACGATGCTATTTTGTAGATTATTCCTTTGTCATCAAGGAAATAGCTATTCACAGAAACAATGAATGATAAAACCAAAGCCATTCATAGAAAATTTAGCTTGTTTTCAACAACCATTCCCAGGATAGCGTTTTCTCTTCAAAGATTCTTAAAGATTTCTTAAAGATTATCCATGCAACAATGTTCACATGGCATTCAAATTCTAGTTCAAGTTCTTTCTAATTAAGGCAATGCTGTGTGGGCTGAATTGGCAGGAAATTTTACCAAAGCTTCTGGTCCATGAATTGTATCTTAAAAATACACTTTTCTAGCAAACTTCCCTTAAGGCAGTCCATATTGGAATTTCTATTGGGTTCTTTCAGCAGCAAAAGAGGGGCTTAAAAATGTCTGTCACAAACCATCTGGAACTGTGGCTGCAGAGCCCATTTCTCAGATGGGAGCTCTATGAGGGTGTGTGAGCACAGAGGGTAAGCTACTTCTCACACCCCTGCTCCTCAGAGACTGCAGGCTCCCCACACATTTGCAGCTAGGGAGGGTCATCCTTGTCATGCAGGAAGCTCTGTGCACAGCAAGGACAGTGGCTTCCGGCTCCACATACCTCACAGCTGTCCTCAGTTCTGGGTCCAGGCCCTGAGCATTGCTGGGAGAAGCACAGGTATTGCAGGCATGGAGCAAAGACGGTGGTGAAAAAACCATCTGGAGAGCAAAGGAGATACTACTTACTTTGGTTTCTTCTGCTTGAGTTACTAAGTTTCTTGCATAATTGTGTAGCAGGCCACATGGACCCTCTAATGTGACTAAGAAAAAGCCAACAGTGACAAACTGAGGTCAGAAGGTGCTTGCAAAGAACTCCTCAAGCCACTGCAAACAGGCAGCTGTTGCCTGTACCCAAACTTGGAAGACGCCCTGGGTTCCATCCTGAGAGGAGCAGACTTCAGGTCAAATGAAAAGAATGGCCACTTGGCTAAGCTGCTATATAGACAGCAATATTAGAGGAAGTAGATTTTGACTGGGAGGCCTTTAAAACATTTTTGCTCTTTATCAGCTCAAATAATCTCTTATTCTAGAATATTCTCTATAACAGGGATCTGTACTTCTTTTCCTGTAAAAAACTATATGGTAATTTTTTTTGGTTTTACAATCTATAATGTTCAGCCACAACTACTCACTTCTGCCTAACCACAGATAATGAATGTAGAAACTAACAGGCATGGCTATTTTTCCAAAAGAACTTTATTTACATAAACTGGCAGTGGATAGATGAATGCATCAACATAATGTGGTATACACATACAATGGACTATTACTCAGCCTTAAAAAGGAAGGAAATTCTGATACATGGTGCAACATGGGTGAACCCAGAAGACATTATGCTAAGTGAAATAAGCCAGCCACAAAAGGACAAATACTGCATGATTCCACTTATATGAGGTCCCTAGAGCAGTCAAATTCATAGACAGAAAGTAGAATGGTAGTTGCCCGGGACTGAGAGAGAAGGAAATGGGAAGTTAGTGTTTAATGGTATAGACTTTCAGTTTTGCAAGATGAAAAGAGTTCTGGAGATGGATGGCGGTGATGGTTGCACAACAATGTGAATGTACTTAACAAAACTGAACTGTACACTTAAAAATGGTAAATTTTGTTACCATTGTATGTATGTATGGCCTAACTCTATCCCATACTCCTGAAAGACAATGCATGTACTGTACAGAGTAGTATTAAATTTTTACTCAGCAAATAGTCCTGGTGTTCCCCCTGTACCAGCCCTCTGGGGTTTGAAGTGTGGGGATGAAGAGAAAAATGTGCAATTTCTTCTCTGCTTCACTGGGGACATGAGAAATGCATTAATGAAATCAGTTGAATTTTCAAGAAGTACAGGAAATTTTTAAAAAGGAAAGAGACTTTATTTGGGGGGAAGGAGGTTCTTGTTTTATTCTCAAGGATAGTCTGTGCTAAACCTGTTTGAACACATGTAAGTTAATTGTTCAATCTTGCTGTCTAAAAATATTTCCCAAGGAACTAATGTAATAGAAAGCTGAATCAAGTTCAGGTAACTGTTATGTTATTCTACAATATTCAGATGAGCTTGCTCAGTCAGTCCTGTATGTGCGTGTTTATCTCATATAGATATACTCATCATATATGTGTATATGTGTACACCCAATTACAAACACATACATGTTTCTAAATGTACTGAATCATTCTGTGTAGATGTGCAGAGATAGAGAGAGTGAGGGAGGTCAAGTTAAAGGCTCTTTCGCTGATATTAAATTTTATTTAAGTAATTTTTATCATCCTCATAGAGTAAGATTTATTACTCCAAAACAGGAAATTCTCTGTCAATTCATGAAATAGAACAGTGGCCCAACAATCATACCTTTTCTTTGCCCTTCTAGGGTGTGGGCTGAAGTTTGATTTGGTTAAGAAACACCCACAAGTAAAGTGCAAGAGTTAGCTAAAAGCTAGGTCAAAATAATCTCATTTCATCTCCTTACATAAACTCATTAGCAAAAACATCAGAGTTTTTATTCATAATCTAGACATAGATTT
Organism: Hipposideros armiger; assembly: GCF_001890085.2. NCBI lineage: Eukaryota > Metazoa > Chordata > Mammalia > Chiroptera > Hipposideridae > Hipposideros > Hipposideros armiger. The sequence goes on from NW_017732568.1 coordinate 182,658, forward strand.
CTTTTTGTTTGCATTCTCCAACCCAACTTGCTTTCAAGAGAGCTCAGTGAGACTGGTCTGAGTGTCATTCTTTGGTACACCACTCAGAACCTTCTAAAAATATTCCATCTCCACCTGCTTCAAGCTGAATTCAAACATATGACTTCAAAACAAAAGACCTAGGAGCCAGTTGGCAGCCTTTTACCATCTCACCAAAGTCCCCATTAATATCTCCGATCCCAAACTTTTAATTCCTACCCTTTTAAAAAGTCTTATATTACATCCAGATTCTACTGGGTGTCTATGAACACTACCACTAAGTTTGTATTTATTTTCATCCCTAATAACTTTATGGTGTTTACTTAACCTTGTTTTGATACTGCTGTTGACTTTGGAATTGTAATTACTACTACTACGAATTGAGAAAGCTTGATGATAGATTGAGGCAAATTGACCAACCACTATGTGGGAAATGATGCAATGGCAATCATTAGAAACTAAATGGCACAGAACAATTTTAATTAGACATAACTAACATTAGCTGCCTCTATTCTCAGGGTGGTTAAGGCCAGAAGTTCAAAAATACTGAAAGTCACATTAACTTGTTTTATCTTGAGAAGGAAAGGGATGTCAACTTTGCCAAGAGATTTTCTTTCTTATTTTATAATGAATTTGGTTTTGATTTAGGATTAAGCAGCTGTGTGTTTTCTGCTTATTTGGAGAAGTCAGTCTGTGAGGTTTATGATCAACAATATGGAGAAGTAAAAATGTTCATTTAGACAGATGGAATAGCACAGCATAGCTGTTTGCTCTTTCTCATTGTGAAAGGCCAAACCTTTTTTATTAAAAAGAAGTAGGAAGAAAATTGTGTTTCAGGGTTCTTATTCTTTCACAGAAATGAAATGTATTTTAATAAAGATCCATATGAATATTAAGTATGATGATTTTTAATACTTTTAGTTGTGAGTAATCCTATAACACTGGATTTCAATAATGCACTTCACTGTGAAAAAAACCCCATATCTCAGAGGAACTCTTTTCTCCTAGGATCCATCTCTGAACAATTATATTCACCACTAGAAATTCAGCTACCATCCCTATGAAGACTTCTCCCTAACTTGTACCTCATGTCCTTCTTTTCTCAGCTCACTAGATTCAACATTTTACTCAACATCTTCTGAGCTCCTAGGTCTGATTCTGATGACATGTGTCACTGAAAGGTTACCTGCCATTGATTGTGAGTCAGACACACTTAGAATCAAATTCCTGCTACTTAACCTTTCTAATTCTCAATTTTCCTCTTCTATAGAGTAGAGCCACCTACATAACAGGTTCTTGTGTACTGAAATGAGATCATGGAAATAAAAGGCTTAGCCAGTATCCTACAGATGGCAAAATCTCAATGCATTGTACCTATTATTTACTCAACTGTTACTGGGGACATCAAGGAAAATGGCCAAGTCACTCACTCCTGTTTAAATTATTGGAAAACTGGAGAGATCTGTATTGAAAACTTTGTTTTGAAAACATCCAGATTAATGTTATATATTAAAGGAGGAAAGGAGACACTGAAAGCGCACTATTTCAATACATGTAAGAAGTTGGGAAGTGCAGAACTTGGAATAAAAAGAACTGGGATCCAAACCTCATTCCACCTTTTTCTAGCTTTGAGATTCAGACTTTGGAAAACTTTCCAGCTTCTCTGAAAGAAATTCCTCCAAAGTGAGATTCATCATAAATTGTATGCATTTTTCAAAGTTTGTTGTAAAATAAAGTGCTTGAAAATCATATAGCAATTACTAGCTGAAAACAAAGACAAAGGGTTTTGAATAAGGTGAGAAAGCCATTGACCAAAAGCCCAATTTAGATGAAAAGACAGTCTCAGTATAGAAATTAAAGTACAAAAAAATCAAAGGTCTGATAAAACAGTAGATTTAGATAGAAGATTAGATAGAAGCTAAGGTAGAACATATGATTAGAGGTTGTTTTATACCTGGTGACGAACCTCACCTCTAAAATGACTGCATGTAGCCATGCCTAAATATATACATATGTTCTCATATTATTACCAATTCATAGGCTGTAAAGTGTTTGGAGAATCTCAGAGATTGAGGGCATTCAATTGAAATAATTATGGATATGGACTGTGGAAGAAAAAAACACCTAACACTTGATTGCTCTCCTACTGCCTGACTCAGACTTTCTCACACCAGAGCTCCTTCTTCCCCCACAAACTCCTTGTGAGTGATGACTGTCAATGCCATCTTCCAAGGAAGGGCTGTGATCCTGGGCCTCCACTGCCTGGCCTCTTTGAGGTGGTACACTATTTTCCAGGCTTCAGAGAATTGTACTTGTTAGTTTCTGCTTCTCTCCTACTAACAATTAGCTTAATCAAGTTCCCCCTCTTTCTTACTAAATTATACTCCAGTGAAATGGAAAGAAGCCCTTCTTCTGTTGGAACTTGGGGTAGAAGTTGTTTAAACCATAATAAAAGGTTAGTACCTGATTATGAGGCTTTCTTTTTAAATTTGCAAATTATATCCACAAATGTTCATAAAGAAAAATATTAATGGTGCCTAAGCAGAGCCTTTAAGTTGGAGGCAGGCCCTTTTCTGATGCCCACTCTTGCATTAATCTTGCAGAGGCTAGGGGAGGTGGCCCTTGCCTGAGCCCAGATGTTGCCAAGCTCTTCACTTAGCTCCTCTTCATGATGACATGACTGCCCCTGCTTGTCTTTTCTTGGGTCTCTCTGCTCTGTCATCAGCAGCCGAGAACTGGAGGCTCCAGATTAGCTATAGCGGGATGGCCACAGTGGCCCCATGGAGGCATGGGAAGTATGTTGGGCCAGAAGAGGGCAGAGATCACAACCCAAGTGTACCCACTCTGGGATGGCCAAAAGCCACACTGTGGTGGCAGTGACCACAGTCCTGGTAAGAGTAAGGCAAGTGAAAACCTTCACACTCAAGCTGTGTTTGGTGGCAAGGCAACTTTATTATTTTATTTCTGTAATTTCTGAAATGATCATTCTGAAATTCTCTTTGTAGGAAAAAATAATATTTAACAAAATCTGGCCTATTCTTTAACGCCTAGTGACAGGGCCCAGGCTGATTCAGTTGGGTGCAGGCTGGTATACAACCCTGACCCTGGACAAGGTTTGGGCCCACACAAGTGGCGGCAGCTAATGCTCGGACCCTGCTCCAGACATAACAGACATAATGCTCAGACCCTGCTCCTTGACCCTGGAGCCTGCTGCACAGGTGCCAGGCTCCGGTGATATAAGCTCTTTACCAAGCATGATTCACAGCAGTGGGAGGGAGCATGCCCACTTCTGTGTGCTCTCCTCCCCACAAAACTCTATATAATGGTTGCTATTGCTAATTAAAGCTAGCTAGTTCCTCCTCATGTTGGCTCCGCATGCTTTCTTTTCCCTGGGCATCTCACCACCGAAAGCCCCCCAGCAGCTCCCTGGGATGACACTTGGCGTAGTCGGCAGGATTACCATGGTGATGAGGTGAGAGTGCCCCTTCCACCCTGGTAGAGGAACTGCCCGGGGTGGCCCTAGACATCCCTCTGGTATCTGGTCAGCGTACCTGCTGGCGTGGACTCTGCCTGAAGACTAGGACGCCGTGCACCCCTGACCCGAAGATACCTGGGACATGCTGGAAGCTTGAGTTCACCAGCTAGAGGAGGAGCTCCGTGGAGTTGGGTCTGAGGCAGAAGCCCCTCTGGAGTCCCTGGCGGAGGACCTGGTTGAGGTCGAAGCTGCACATCACCCCAGGTTTAACCCACCTTGTATCAGAAGGTGAAACATAAACAGCCTTTGAGTTCAGGGAGAGTAGCTTCCAGCAACCCAGCGGTAACTGAGTTCACAGCATATACTCCCTACACCCCCACTGAGTTACAGGAATTGGGAAAACAGTTCCAGCAAAGCCCCAAGGAGAAGTCCAGAAAGGTGCGACCCATGACCCTCCAAGAATGCATGCGACCACCTGAGGCTAGCTCCTTCTGGTTTGACTAGGGGAGACGCCAAGATACCTGGTCGGAAGGGATGACTGGGGACTGGAGGCCCCATGTGAAACTGTCCATACGGTGGTCCTTGTGTTAACTGTTGCCTATGAGCTTTTTGCTCCCTCATATGAGACACTATATGTGGGGTGATGGTTAGCTGAGGGTTAAGAAATCCTTGATTTGGGGTTAAGAGAACTTCCCCTCGTCTCATTCCTGGCAAAGGAGATACGAGATGATAGTGTTTTCTCTCGGTGTTGCCCGCAGCAGCAGATAAAATGAAAAAGTAGTCTTTTTTCCAAGCTTCAGAAGGCCTTGAGCTGAAGGCTCCAGGCAAAAAACAACAGGTGTTGTATGCCTGGACTGAACTGGTCCTGATTGACACCAGCGCTGACAGCAGACTTGTTTATGGGAACCCAGAGCAGCTCCCTGGACCAATAACCTACATTGATGGTTATGGGAAAAAGACTGTGAAAGTACAAGCTGTCTCCTTACCGCTGGGTATAGGTAGACTTCCCACACACACACACACACATGGTGTATGTCTCCCCTATACCTGAGTATCTTCTAGGGGTGGACGTATTGTATGGCCTTATCTTACAGACCACGGTCACAGAATTCTGCCTCCGGGTCCGGGTGGTAAAGTCGGTGATATGCGGGCATGCTCACCACCCACCTCAAGTATTGCTGCAGCCCTGGCACATAGGTACAGGATGACAGTACTTCCTGCCTGGGACGCATGAGGATATTGGGCGTACTATCTTAAAGTTGGAGGAGGCAGGTGTCATACGGTCCACCCACAGCCCCTTCAACTCCCTGGTCTGGCCTGTACGGAAACCACACGGTTCCTGAAGAAAGACAGTGGACTACCAGAAGCCAAACAAAGTACCCCCCCTTGACCCCACCCCACCCCGGTGAATGCCACTGTTCCAAACATCACAGAGTTAATGGAACTTTAACTCTTGCAGGAACTAGGACAGTTCCACTATGTGATAGACTTGGCTAATGCCTTCTTCTCCATTGACATTGACACTGCCAGCCAATAACAGTTCACCTTCACCTGGGGAGGCAGGCAATGGTCCTTCCAGGTGTTGCCATAAGGCTTCCTTCACAGCCCAACACTATGCCATGGGCTGGTAATGCAGGACTTAGATACATAGACCAAGCCACTGACTGTGCACTTGTTTCACTATATAGATGATATAATATTAACCTCTGATTCTTTTACAGATCTAGAGGATGCAGCCAAGGCCCCCAGCATGGCACTTAGCAACTGGGGATGGGCTGTCAATGAGTCCAAGGCCCAAGGGCCTGAATTATCTGTCAAATTCTTGGGAGTTATCTGGTCAGGTAAGACCAAAGTTATACCAGAAGGCAGATAGGTCAATGACCCCGCCCTTCTGTACCTACTGACAGTTCAGGTACAAGAAAAGCAGACCCATGGGACCCGAAAGGTACCCTTGGATTTCTAGTCTCAGCCCTGGAAATGATCTGAGCAGTGATACTCACTAATTGGGAACAATTAGCAGCCATTTACATAGCCCTAATGGCCTGTGAGGCCATCACTGGTCCCGCACCTGTAACGGTGCAGTCCACATACCTGGTCAAGGATTGGCTGCAGTCATGGCTCAGAACACCCCAGAAGGGGTGGCCCAAACTCCTGCACTGGCCAAGTGGGGAATGTATGTGGAGCAACAGGCCATGTTTAACTTTAGTCTGCTGTCCCAACAGCTCCACAAGGGGTAGGGCCAGGTAGCCTTCCAGGCAGACAAGAAAGAAGCACTTCCTGAGTACCCTGTAGAGGCAACCAGCCCATACAGGAAAGGAAAGCCACCTGTCCCTGGTGGGGCATAGTACACAGATGGTTCCTGTCAGGGTCAGACCCCACATGGACTGCGGTGGGGTTAAAGCCAGAGTTAAAAGAGTTCTGGTATAAAACTGGCCCATGCCAGAGTAGCCACTGTGCTGAGCTTAGGATTGTTGGGTTAGTGCTCATACATCATGTACATGTCTGTACAGAAAGGTAGTTTTGCAGAGCAGGATGGCCCTAAACCTGTTAACTGCTGTGCAAGGGGGGACATGTACCCTCTTGTACATTAAATGCTGTGTTTGCATCCCAGACCACCAACAAAAGGTACAGAAGGCCTTGCAGGAGATAGACACTGAGGTTTTGATGATCCAGGCCCTGCATGACGACCCCCTTTTGTCTTGGCGGAACTCCCTTGGCTCTTCATGGCAATGGGCAGGCCTTATCTTGGCAGGTATTGCTGTCTGCCTCATGGTCCTCTGTTGCTCTATGTATTGTTTTTGTGGCCTTTGTGCACAGGGACACACTCTTTGGGTCAAGTCCCGAACTGCCATCCTGCAGGGGGTGGACTGACAGGGCCCAGGTTGAGTCAGTTGGGTGCAGGTTGGTGTACGACCCTGACCCCAGACAAGGTTCAGGCCCACACAAGCAGCAGCTGCTGATGCATGGATCCTGGCCCCAGACATAACAAACCTTGACTCCAGAGTCTGCTGTGCAGGCACTGGGCTCTGGTGACATAAGCTCTTTATGTACACATGATTCACAGCCACGGGAGGGAGCATGCGCACTTCTGTGTGCTCTCCTCCCCCAAAACTTCTATATAATGGTTGCTATTGCTAATTAAAGCTAGTTGGTTCCTCCTCATGTCGGCTCCGCATGCTTTCTTTTCCCTGGGCATCTCACCACTGAAAGACCCCCAGCAGCCCCCCGGCGATGACACCTAGTTTACATAGTATCCTCTTCATATAATTTTAATGGTTGTGTATGTACAGTATTTTTCAGAGCACTTATGTAGTATATTATGCACGTTCGTGAATGTTTCTCTTTTAGAATCCTCTTTATTTTAGGAAGAGAAAAAGGACATGTATCATTTCCCCCATTTTACTGATAGGACACTGTGACAGAGACATGATATCCCCAGAAGGAGTTAGAATCTATGTATTCTGAACATTAATCCATTGTCTGGCCAGGACAGATAATGCATTCCTTGATTTTCTTTGGTGAAATAAATCTCTCTCTTCTCTTTATACAGAAGGTCCAAAAAACAAACAAACAAGCAAAAATGAGTAAATAATTTTGCAAAGGCCAGTGTTTAGGAAAATTGTGTGTGTGAAAACAAACAAAAGCAATAAGGCAGCCCCATCTCCAAAGGGTAAGAGGCAGCTGTCTCGAGCTCAGTGATGGCCTGGGCCTGAATGCGCTCATCATTGCTGTAACTTCACAGCTGAGCAAGGCACCTGGCCCACAGTGGGAGCTAAATGGCTGGTGTTGGAGGGAGGGAGGGAGGGAGGGAGGGAGGGAAGGAGGGCGTGACATAAGAAGTACATTTGCCTAAGATGGATAGACATTACCATATTATGGCTCAATGTTTCTTGCAGGCATACTCTTGCCTTCTGAGCATTCTCTAAAATTTTTATTTTATTTTATTTTTATTGTGAAATAAACATTTCTAAAATTAGTTTCAGCTGTACAACACAGTGCAATAGTTATCCTTTTTAACCCTCAAAGTGACAATCCCCCTCCCCCAATCCACCGCCCCACTTCCCCCCCATATCATACATATCTATTACAATTCCCTTGACTCCACTCCCACACTATACTCCATGTCCCATGACTATATATATATATATATATACACATATATATATATTCAATTATAGTTGACTTACAATATTAACTCAGTGCTTTTTTTTGTAATAATCTGAAACACTTTTGTAAGCAGGGTCAGTGATCTTTTAGAATAACCAACTCAGCCCAGTTGTCCTGTAATTGTCCCTGTTTTTTCTAGCACTGGAAGTCCCTCATCCCTTGAAAATCCCTCAGTTCTGGGCAAACTCGGACAGCTGGTCATCCTATGTGTAGAAGACTACTTTAAGGCAAAATAATGTCTTAAAGATTCATGGCCTGAATTTGGCTCTGTGTTTAACATCCTGTGATCACCTAAGGTGAACTTCTGAGTACAGTACTTTTAACAACCCCACTTCACCAGCTCATCAAAACAGGCCCCATTTTAGTAACTCATTCCATACATGCAAGGGCTGATATGGGTGTCTGAAGCACACTTCACAACTCTCCTAAATGTGTCTATACTTCCATGGTCAATTCTACTCTTTCTAGAAGAATAGGTTTGGATCAGCATATGCTTTGATGAGTAGAATAGATCCACTGGGAAAAGTGAGAAATTCTTTGTTTAAATCCTCCTTAGTTTAGAGAAAAACATATTCAAATCAGTGTCTATATGAAATTTCTATTGTCCTAAAAGCTTCTTAATTTGTGTTTTTCTTTTTAGTAGAAAGTAAAATACTTTTCCTTTTGCAATATTACAGTTAGTATACTTTGGGATATTGCCTCTCTCTCTCTCTCTCTCTCTCTCTCTCTCTCTCTCTCTCTCTCTCTCTCTCTCTCTCTCATTTGGGTTGGGGAAAGGCATTAAAAAACACAAGAAGAGTGATGAAGTTTGCTTTCAAGAACATTCTTTCAGCAATGTTCAGCAATGTTTCTTCAAAGCTTATCTCTTGCCTGTGGAAATGGCCCTCAGGTTTACTTACTCTGCACCTGTAGTTCAAGTGATACTGTTTTACAAGTGATAAAGCCATAACTATTATTGATATTCCTATAGCAATAATCTGCAAGTTATAAATTTGATTATAAACCTAAAAGAAATCAGCAAGAGCATGTATCCTGGTTTATGGACAACCAGTTTATCCAGTTGAGCAAACTTTGCCTTGAACATATAGTTCAACAACAAATATAAGAACCAGCAAGCACATTCCTACAGTGTGATTAGATCTGAGTTGGGATTAGTGGGCAGTGCTAAGACATGCACTAGTTTTCATATGGCTCTTTTCCAATTACCAAGTGGACATGGAGCACTTGAGCAAGAGAAAAGTCTTGCTTGGCTGTAAGAAAGTTTACCTGCATTTGCTTTAGTTTTCCCATCAACGTAAAAGTGATGATAACTTCCCTTCAGGAAAGATGAAGTTCTCTGAAAACTCAGGATTGAGTTTCACAAGTTGCACCAGTTGCATGTTCTGGTGGGGCAGGATAAAATCATAAATAAACAAAGCCCATAGTTTCCATGTGTGGTGCCCCAACTGGGAAATGGTTTGTGGAATTAAATTATGGAGAGGGAGAGGGGAGGGGAGGAGAAGGTAAGCAATATGGACAATTCTCTTCATCTTGTCTGAGTCTAAGTTAAATGGTGTTTTGTAAATCTATCTTTGTAGCATCTCAAATTCTCAACTTTATTCTGAACACTAAATTCACTGTTGCTTTTCAGATACTGTTACAAAGAAGGTTGTTTGGGGAAGAAGTTTACTCTTAGGGTAGGGAAAGACAAACACATTTATTTCAAGCATCAAGAATTGCATTCTAAGTCAAAGAATAAAGGAGATTGATTGCTTCCTGAACTACTGTGTATGAACCAATTAAAATTAAGCTAGAAGAAACTCTGTATTTAGAGCACTGTTACATAGCAATATTAGTTTAACAGAGCATATTGACAGCATGTGACTGGTTTTCCAAACCTACTGTAATTTATGGCATAGGACAGAGAAATCCAAAGAAATAAGGCCATCCCTAAGGAGAGGGATAGAAACTGAGGAGCTGTTTGCTTCTTCTTGTTTTTAAATTAAATTTATTGAGGTTACAATGGTTAGTAAAATTACATAGGTTTCAAGTGTACAATTCTATAATACATCATCTATTTAACACATTGTGTGCTCACCATCCAGAGTCAGTTCTCCTTCCATCACCATATATTTGACTCCCTTTACCCTCTTCTACCACCCTCACCCTCCCTTACCCTCTGGTAACAACTAAACTATTGTCTGTGGCTATCAGTTTTTGTTTCTTTGTTTGCTTGTCTAGTTCCTTTGTTGCTTTCAGTTTTATATCCCACATATCAGTGAAATCATATGGTTCCTCACTTTTTCTGTCTGATTTATTTTGCTTAGCATAATAATATCAAGATCTATCCATGTTGTCGCAAATGGCACTATTTCACCTTTTCTTATGGCAGAATAGTATTCCATTGTGTATATGTACCACATCTTCTTTATCCAATCATCTATTGAAGGACACTTTGGTTGTTTCCATGTCTTGGCCACCGTAAATAAAGCTGCAATGAACATCGGAGCACTTATATCTTTACAGATAAATGTTTTCAGATTTTTGGGGGGTAGATACCCAGGAGAGGGACTGCTGGGTCATATGGTTATTCTATTCTTAATTTTTTGAGGAACCTCCACACTGCCGTCCATAGCAGCTGCACCAATCTGCATTCTCACCAACAGTGTATGAGGGTTCTTTTTTCTCCACAGCCTCTGATTTCAGTTTTATAAGTCAGAAAGGAAAAGTAAAAAACCATATGATATCACTCATATGTGGGATATACAGCTGTTTGTTTCTTCAAACCTGGTGTTGAGATAATGTTACAAAGAGAGTCTCAATAGGAGTGAAGTAGAGGAAAGTGAGGCATCTCTAATGTGAAACTGTTTAAGCTAGAGGTGTTAGCTGTTGTGAAAATTATGCTTGGAGGGTTGAGAATCGAGGCTTAGGACACTGACAAAAACTAGCCATAAGTTTAGACGCTGAATGAAGAAAGCTATCCCCTTTAAGTCTATCTTGGCGAGTTAGCCACCAAGAAGAAGCAGCCCTGTTATCTCTGCAGGGCCCTAGACAATGTTGGGAGGTTGAAAAGCAATAAAAACTCACTGAAGCTTCTCTATCAACTACAGGAAACACTCATTATACAAGGTAACAATAATCACATCCTTAAATTCCTTGCCCAGCTATCTGTGGTGGGCGCAGCTCCCACCTACAACCTGAATTCTCTGGTGGCTGAGTACCTCCTGCAAGCCCCCCAGATCCCAGCCACTCACATTACAGCTCCTGCCCCTGGAGGGAATGTTACTTTCCTTTAACAGTTTTGATGAGGACCTTGCTGACATTAAATGGACAATTGATATTTCAAGTGGTGTTTTATATTTTATGTTGTAATACTTTTAAAAGCAATTTAAGACTTTACATAGATTAAAGGGGTCCTTTATGTTCCCTTTTGTATAAACTATGGGCAGGAAAGTCTCAGCTATCCAGAGATATTCCCGCAGGAAGTGCACAAGACATCTGAGTAGCTACAATGGGAAGTGAGAGTGTGTCTAGAGAAAGAGCATGGGCTTCTTACAGGAACAAAGTCATTGTGAAAATATTCTGCTTCCCATCCCTAGGAGATGATCGGGGTGGATGGAAGGGTCAGGAGAAAGAAAGATCGTCAAAGGAGAAAGTCAACTGAAAATTTTTGAAAAAGAGTGGACCCATCTCATTGTTTCCACTGAACCCATGTCATGAGAACAGACTCCCAAGGTCCCATTTCCTGTTTCTCCTGCACTTTTTCTCATGAGAATCCAGTATCAGACTATGGGTCTGTTACAATTTCTGGCAGTGAAGGGTACTAGGCTAACCACTGAGAAAAAGGTGCATGGAAAAGGCAACTTCACTGGCAATCAAATTATTAAACCAAAAAGACCAAACATCAGCTTTTAATGAAACTCTCAAGCTAGCTAAATGTTCATTTCCTAAAACGTCTTATGTAGACCAGAGAAAGACCATAAAATGTGAATGCCAATTAGGTTTGCTAACATTATATTAGAATTCTAGTTTAGTATGATGCTTAATCCCAGATTATTGTCTTTAAAAGCAAACAGACAAAAATATACTGCATCTGAACCTTAAAAAATAAAAAGCTAGGACACCACTGGAGGAGGTCACCTTCTTTGAAAAATTTTGAGGAGAAAACAACTGATACTCATCTATCAGAGGATTTTGGTCTCATTTTCCACAGAGAAGCAGAGTTGAATTGAACAATCTCACAGGACCTATAATTCTTTCTCCCTTTTTAGGGTCCACCTCCTTTTTTCATCAGGGCTTTAGAAAATAGGATACAACTGGGTCTCTTGTCTGAAACCCAAAATGTGTCAAAAGGTCAATGCAGTGAGATTTCACAGCAAGCAGAGACTAGTTTTCCCACTGAAAATGTAAGGGTGAGAGACATCTGTGCTGCTCTGATTTCCTCTCAGATTTAGAGAGATATATGAAAGATAGATGATAGATGGATGGAAGGATAGACAGATAGATAGATAGATAGATAGATAGATAGATAGATAGATAGATAGATAGACCCATACAGCATATAAAAGAGGAGAGGAGAAAAGAACTTAGAAAAATGACCATGTAGCCTTAAATTAGTTTATACAGTTTTTTTGGAGTTTTTGTTTGCTGCTTTCTTATTTTGTTTATATTTAAAATGAAGTAAAAGGATAGTGAAGACCATGCTTGAGTAACTTCCTGGTCACAAAGCCCTAAACTTCTCTTTTTGCTTGGCTGTTGTAAGATTTCTCATCAGGACAGAAAAAGGCATGAGATGACAAATCACCTCTTCATCTGAGCAGATTTTCTAAATGGATATCAAGGTTATATTCCTCATTAGAGAGCCCAGAGGAAATGTTGGACCTCCATGAAAAAAATTGCTCACCATGTGGGGAAGCCATCTAAAAATCTCAACCTGGGCTGTGGTCTACACATACAGCTATACACCATCAACCTTCTAAAAATAACAGTGGCCATCCTTCCTTCCAGCTGCAGTCTTAGGACAGAAGTTCCTTTTTAAAAAAATCTTCCTGCTTCACTAGTACAAGGTACAGATAATAAAGACTACCCACACAGATGCTCTCAATTTCACATCCAGTGTGATCAACATGACTTGAAAGAGGGAAAACAAGCTCACTGCTGTTACAGCATCAGGAAAATGGGTAGCCATGGGTAGGGCCATAGCCTTGAGGGCTACAGAAAAGCTGTTCACTGATTTTGCCTATTTTCCTGTCCTTTCTGCAAAGCAGGGGCAGGTTTTCCAGGGAGCCTTTGGTTTAGAGTTGGATGTTTCATCCTTCAGGAGTGTGCACACAAGCTCCTTCCTGGCTATTGAGTCCTGCCATGTTGTGCTGCTAAGTGGCAGGGCATGGTTTTCTATCTGGGAGAACCAGCATTCTATACCCAACTGCCCAGGTCTGCTGCTGATCCTTCAGCTAAACCTGAGAGCCAAGGACAGATAAGCCTTCCCTCCACAAACAAGAGTTCAGCCAGAGATGCCCACACTCTAGTTCTACCCACAATGTCACACCGTCTCACACAGACACCCTAGCCAGCATACCTATCTCCTGACAGACCCTAGTGAGAAGACACAATGTCCAAATGTCAGGTTTAAATGACCTCCCCACCTCTACAGAGTCTCTTCCATGGGTCACTCTAGCTCTCAGCCTTGGGAAAAACCTCTGGAAACAAGGAATCTCCAGCTGTTTCCACAAAATCTCTAGCTTTTCATACCATTCTGCACAGACTCTCTCCTGGGGATTATGGTAAAAATGAAATTAAGTTTTATAAAAGCAGATATTATACCTCTATTTCACTGTATACTGTAGAGGTACATAACTTAGGCTGGATCACATATGGTACTTTTGTTCTTTGTATAATAATTTGAGAACCAAGCACTTGGTTCACATTATAACCTCCATCATAATATAAATAAATATTTTATATATATATATATATATATATATATATATATATATATATATCCAGATTAGACTTACATCATTTCAACTTACAGTGCCTTTCCCAGAAACATAACCATCCATAAATTCCAGGAATACAGTTTTAACCTGAGGGAGAAGCGGGTTCAAGGTCAAAGAACTAGGTACAAGCTCCCTGCTCCTTACTGGCTGAATTTCTTAGGGAAGTTCCTCAGCTTCCTCCTGTGTAAACTGTGGCTAATAATAATAACTACCTCACTTGCTTATTTTAATGAGCAACAGTGAAAAAAAATATAAGAGAACTTTATAAATGCTTTATAAATGTCAGTTAGAAAGAGAATTACCTTTGCTTGAAGCACTTAGTAATGATTACATCCATACAAGCTAATTTACATTCTTTTTACTGTTACATTTTCATAATTTCTAAGGAAAAAACATACTTTTCCCATAATTTGGTGAAAACTGGTAGTGTAAACGTTTCTAGTGCTGCCATACAAGAACCACAGACCAGGAAGCAGGCGGGGGGCAGGGGAACATAAACAACAGAAATTTATTTTCTTACAGTTCTGGAGGCTAGAAGTTCAAGATCATTGTTGGTTTCTTCTGAGGTTTCTCTCCTTTGCTTATAGATGATCATCTTATTCCTCTGTTTTCACATGATTTTCCTTTGTGCTTATCAGTGTCCTAATGTCCTCTTTTTATAAGGACATAAATCAGATTAGATTAGGGCTTATCCCAATGACCTAATTTTTAACTTATTACATCATTAAAGATCCTGCCTCAAAAAGAGTCACATTCTGAGGTACTGGGGATTAGGACTTCAACATATGAGTTTGGAGGGGACACAATTCAGTCCATAACAGAAGGGTGGGGCAGAACATTCACTAATGAATTTGAACCTTCTTTTTTATATTTTTCACTTTTCAATTTCAATAACCCAGTTCACTTTAAATATGGTGTGACACCATATGATCTCACTTATATTTGGAATCTAAAGAACAGACTAAATGAACAAATAAAACAGAAATAAACTCAGAGATATAGAGAAAAAACCGATGGTTGCTAGATGGGAGGTGGGTGGGGATGGGGAAAAAGGTGAAGGGATTAGAAGTACAAATTGGTAGTCACAATACAGTCATAAGGATAAGAAATACAGTTTGGGGAATATATTCAATAATGTTGTAAAGACTATATAGGGTGCCAGATGGGTACTGGACTTGTCAGGGAGATCACTTCATAGATACACGTAAAGCTGTAGTAGAATAATACTGAATGTCAAATATATATGTATACACACACATATTCACAGGATGTAAAGTTCAGCATAGGGAATATAGTCAATGGTATTGTAACAGTTATATATGATGTCAGAGGGGTAGTAGATTGGGGGGCAGTCATCACTTTGTGAGGGGTGTAAATGTCTAACTATTATGTAGCTTTGTATACCTGAAACTAATAAAAAATATTTTTTAAAAATTATAATGGTGTGATATTAGTGAATCTAGAAACTTTGAGCATGCCTAATTTGTTCTACAGCTTGATTTATGGTCACACGTACCAAACTCCAGTACTTTTGGTTTTGCAGAAGGAGAAAAGAAACATCACACACCATCCACAGTCCCAGCATACCTGAGGCCCTGCCACAGAGCATGCCTATTATTCCAGCTCTGTCAGGGGAGTATGTGGCTTTCCAGAGGTAACAGGATTTCATGCTTTCATTTTCCTCCAAAGGTTTTCAAAATTTGCTTTACTTTACTCTCTGGTCAATTCAGCAAATGAAAGCTGACTTCCTGAATGCTCTTCATAAACAGTCTCATAATAATCTAAGCAAGCTTTCCTCCCCATTCACAGGACCCTGGCCCCACTCTTCAAGGATCAGATAAAATTAATAGAGACAAACTATAACTTTACTCAATGATGTATACCAAAGCAACTATTTTCCTGCACAATAATTTGACAGAAATATTCTAACACAGTTCATACATTGCCATAAAGGATTTTTATAAAAGACCCCTCCAATGAAAGTGGGTCTGATATTTAATAGAGAGAGAGCTATCATTTTGTGTGCACTATGCAATAAACACTCTGTTTTCAAATAACTATAATCCTTTGCCTTTAATCTAAAATCTTAAGAGATGCTTTCATGTTCAATATCACATTTTTAAAATCTCACCATCATTTGTCTAGATGTAAGTGGCATTCAAAAATGTTTATTTGGTTAACACCATAAAGCTCTGTCCTGAAGCAATAAGAGAAAAAATTCATAAATTGGACTTGATAAAAATTAGAAGGTTTTGTGTTTCCAGAGACACCCATAGAATGGAAGAAAATATTTGAAAATTATATATCTTCTAGGGAACTTGTAAGACTTGTAACTAGAATAAAGAACACTTATAACTCAATAATAAAAAGATAAATAACCCAACTTAAAAATGGGCAAAACATATGAATAGACATTTTTTCTATGATATATAAAATGTCCAATAAATGCATGAAAATATGCTCAACATCTTTAGCCATCAGGGAAACACAATTCAAGCCACAATGAGATATCACTTCACACCCAGTAGGATGGCTATAATCAGAAAGACAGATAATAACAAATGTTGGCAAAGATGTGAAGAAATTGGAACGCTTGTACACTGCTAGTGGGAATGCAAAATGATGCATCTGTTTTGAAAAACAGTCTGGACATTTCTCAAAATGTTAAATAGAGTGACCATGTCACCCAGTAATACTCATAGGTATAAACCCAAGAGAAATGAAAACATAGGTTCACACAAAGTCTTGTACATGAATGTTCATGATAGCATTATTTATAACAGCCAAAGAGTGGAAACAATCTAAATGTTCATCAACTGATGAATGGTTAAGTAAAACATGATATAACCAATACAGTGAAATATTATTTGGCCAAAAAAATAGTAAAGATCTGATACATGTTACAACATGGATAAACCTTGAAAATATTATGCTAAGTGAAAAACTCACAAAAGATTCATTTGTATGATTCCATTTACATGAAATGCACAGAATAGGCAAATCTATGGAAACAGAAAGTAAATTAGTGGTTGTCAGAGCTCGGGTAGGTGGGAGAAAATGAAAATGAATGTTAATGGGTATAGGGTTTTTTGGGGGGGTGATGAATATGTCTTAAAATCAATTGTGGTGATGGTTGTATATTCACAACTCCATGAATATACTAAGAGTCATTGAGTTGTATACTTTAAATAGGTGAAATGTAGGGTATGTGAATTATATCTCAATAAAGCTGTTAAAGAAAACAGCTGTGCCTGACTGCACCTAACATAATGTTTATTTAACATGTCACTGTACCTATTCCCACAGTCTTTATAAAATGTTGACAATTCATATTTTAGTCTTGCACATGAGAAAAAAGTAATTGTTAATGCTTTTGTAAATTCAACAGGAAATATGACACAACTTCAGGAAATCTATGGCAGGACTCATACAAGAAAAATTATTAGAATATCCAGTATAATTCAGGGTTTACCTTATTCTTTAAGAACAACAGATGTGGGCACACTCCAAGCGAAAGGTCAATGGTAAACACAGAGAAACATTTAGAACTTTTCTCTTTGGCACCACTGACCATGTGGTCTGGGTAGACTTTCCTCCTGAAAATATACTGAAAAGATGAAATTTTGATGCAAGTGTTGGTAGCAACCTTGTCTATTTTATTCCTCACTGTATTTCCTGAAATAGCAGATGCTCCATAAGATTTGTTGAATCAATGAACAAATGAATAAATGAATCAATGAAAAGCTCCTGTATTTTTTATCAATTCTGCATTATCTTAGCTTTTATCCTGAAATATGGGACATAGTCACTTGTAAAAAGGGTTTACCTCATGTTGTTTAATTGTGTAATGGTATTTTCCATCTTGCTCCTACCTACAGTCGACATTTTAACTCTAAATAAAATGTTATTATTGAATACATAGTGACTATTATTCCCAGTTCACAAACTCAAGTGTGTCAGAAACCACTTTATTGTTCTGTAAGTGAGCTGACATCAACTGGAATTTCCCATTTAGAGTGATGGAAATACACTGCACCAACTCAGGTTCTCCCCAAAATTTTTTGGAAGAGATGAGAAATTGCCAAGGGATGATTGGCATCTTGGTCCATCCATGCCAAGTCTTACCAAGACACTGTCTTTGTCTTTCTGGTCACTCGTCCAGGCAGGTTACTGCTGTCCCCTCACTCTGCCCTAATCATGACCCCCTCACATCTGCCCTCTGGGCACAACCATGCTACCGTCAGATGCCCAGGAAATGTTACCTTGCTCCAAAACAGACACTTCTCATAGATTCCTTAGCCAGTCTTCTTGCTTATACTGGACAGACCTTTTTTTTGGTTCCCATTCAACTCTGGAAACCCTGAAGTTATTTTCCAGGACTTTCTTTGTAGCACTCCACCGCCATCCACCCAGGGATGAGGGGCAGAATATAAGGACCCACCAGTATGAGATCCACATCTCTTGCAGTTGTCAATTTCCCCAAACTCAAGAAGCCCAGGCTGAGGACTATCAATCTCATGCCAGAGTCCAGGTGGTTTAAATTCAAGAGCTGAGATTTAAACTAGTTTGTTATCTGTGTTCTGTTGTGTCTTTCCTTTCCTGAAGAAATGAAGGTAGAATGGGTCAGGTGTCTAGTGACGGAAGAGTAGAAGTAACTGAAAATACCAAGAAAAACAGCTCTACTGGCTCAAATTCTGGTGATTCCACCACAGAATTTCACAAAAGTAAAAGTGTGGTGGGGGTTTCAGCAGAGAGTGCAGGCGCACCTGCAGCTGTTATAGAAGGAGCACCTGGGGCACAACCTGGGTTGTGCTAAATATGAGATGAAATGGGGGAGAGTGGGAAAAATAGTTACCGTTTCTCAAAGTTGGAAGGTGAAATCATTTCAAGCTTTTGTTTTCATACCTTCTACCCCAACCCTTTCTCAGGGTGTCAGAGTTGTTTTCCAGACAGCAGAATTTAGTTCCAGGAGATAAGGGAGAGCATGACTCTGCTTTGCTCTTCATGGGTCAGACAAGATCGGGAGGCCATCACCTTTAGAGGTCTCCCCTGGGGGGCACACTGAGGAAGAAGGGATCTGAAAACCACTCCATGGCATAAACAGCTGAACACACCAGCACGTCTAAGCTGGAGAAAGGACATGCTGGTGGAAAAACTGGGGCCAAAAGGTGATAACTTGAAATATCCAAAGGCTGTCAAATAGCCAAAGAATGGGTAGGAAATAGCAGGGAGGATGGGTTTTATTCAAATAAGAAAGATCTGACAGACAATGACTTAGTGTGGTGATCTCAAGATAAGGCATATAAATGTTGAATCATTATATTGTACACTTGAAACTAATATTCTGTTGTATGTCAACTATGCTTCAATAAATAAATAAATAAATCTTAAAAAAAAGATCTGCACAAAAAAGAGGTTGTTTCAGGAGAGAGTCATCATTCCTTTCTTTACAAGAGCATCCAGGGGAAAGCTGATTGACATGGCAGGAATATTACAACAGATTTCTGGTTGAGTTAGAATTTGGTCCAAATGGTCTCTGAAGTCACAGACAACTCTAAAGAGGTTATGGGTTTAATGTCTAGGTCAAAGCTGGCCGATGTCATTGGATATTGAAGAAAATATGAAACTTAAGAACCAAATGATCCATCTTTAAGAATAAATCCACAATTCTAAAAATTCTTTCTCTTCATTAGAAGTCATTTACATTTAATATTCATAAGAGCAAGTCTTAAAACTCTATGATTAGTTCAAAGTTCATTTAACATGTAACTTGTTAAATCACAATTCAGCTAAACCTCTGAATTTCTGAATTCACTCCTAGCCAACATAATCACTTTGATAGTTAAGTCCTGGCCTTAGCTCTGGCCAAGAGTGATGGACAACACAATAGCTCTTCCTGTTAGTGATAGTTGTGGTATAAAACTTTTACCAAATAATTTTGTCTCAGCAAATAAACAAATCTGCAAATTATCAATTTTCTGAGAGTGTATCACATACTTTGAGATTATATTTAATTACCAAAGAAACCTCCTTTGGAGAGTATTTTTGGCATTAGGCAGAGGTAACTTTTCAAGTCTATCAAACGGAAGTGGAGAGAAAATAGATCATCTCTAAGAAAACATTCAATTTTAAAATCTATGATTCTAAACCTATTCCTTAATGTTAGGACTGACTTCAAGAGTTATCAACATTTCTACCTGTTTTTCTTTTCTTTTCTTTTTTTATTAAATTTATTGGGGTGACAATGGTTAGTAAAATCACACAGGTATCAAGTGTACAATTCTGTAATTCATCATCTATATATCACATTGTGTGTTCAGCTCCCAGAGTCAGTTCTCCTTCCATCACCATATATTTGACCCCCTTACCTCTTTTCTACTATCTCCCTTCGCCCCTTACTCTCTGGTAACCACTACCTGTTTTTCATAAGTTTAAATATATAGTTCATTGGCTAATTTACTGTTACAAATTGGCTTATTTATCTATATTCTCTTGAGATAAGTAATCTCAAAAGAATCTAAAATCTCACTTTAAAATTTTACTTCTCATACTGCCCTCCCTTTATAACACTTCTTTCAGGCAACTTGCTTTCATTTCAGGCACCAGAGGAGAAAAAAACATCACACAAACACAAGTAAATCTGTCATTTATTCCTATATGGGTAGTAGATCTGCCATATTTGTGATTTTCAAAATAGATGATTTTTTCAGGGAAAAAACCTATAATTTCAGGAGGTAGCTAACCTGATACTGACAAATGTAAACTGAAAACTCTCTAGACACTCCCAGCTTTATTAATTTGTTCAGCTGTCTTGCAGGATGCTGTGACATGAAACGCAGAGCAGGGAGAGACAGAGTTCAGTTGTCACCTGGGCAAGTGAAGAAAGATTAGCTCTACTTTGGGTTGCAAAAAGAAGACAAAACGGAAGAAAACTTTCTAAAAATAGACCACACCTTCCTTTACTTTTTTACTTTACTTGATTGTACTTTCTCAGGTTTTTGTTTTTTTTCCCCCTTACTGGTCTTATTTCCTTCTTATGTCATAATGGGTTTGGTCAGCCTTGTTTCAGCCTTCAAAGCCCTTATCTTAAATAACTGTTTATATCAGTGTTTATTATTCCAAATGCCAGTATTAAAACAGGTGCTGATATTATGGGCATATTCAATACTATCACCATTTTTCTTTTGGGAAGGTGTGAATTTGTGGAGAAGCTGCTATCGTTTTTATTTAGGTAAGATAAAAAAATTATAAAATGGAGTGTACTCTACTTATACTCAGTATGAGAAATTCCACCTGAGATTAGCCTTTGGAAACTGCAAATTAACTATGAAAACATTGTTTAGAAACAGTTGATTATACCTTTCATGAGACTTGCTATTTCAGGAGGAAAGGGAAGGAAGAGAAGGACACACTTCTAAAAAAATTAACTGCATCTCTGTGTTGGCCACCCTCAGACCCTTTCTCTAATGACTTCAGAGTGACCAAAGGGTGAGCTTGCAGGGAGGGCTAGTCCTGCCTTACACAGTTCAGGTCCCCTGGTGCTTGAGTAGTGGTCCAGCAACAGTCCACTATGGGGGCTCAGGAACCTATGTCTAAGGTATCTCCACCCCATGTCCACTTACCCTCAGGCCTCAGTTTGGACACATCACCTCCTACTGGATGTAAACCCCTCATGCTTGCCCTGTCATACTAAATGAGGATTGTTTGCTTACAGTCTCTGACTACCTCAGAGACTGCAAGCTCTACTCAAGTAACAGTGACCATCTTGAGCAGGACCTACCTGTACCTTTCTTAGGTATTGCTCTATTGTCAGTACCTAGTACAGTGCCTGGCACACAGAAGATGCTCTGTAAAGGTTGAGTGAACAGAGACACACATTCCCATTCACTTTACTGTCTGCAATGTTTTCCTCAAAATCCAGTGAGTTAGAACCAAAACATTAAATTACAGAGACATAGCTAACACTCCTTTCCAAACATGTGGTTTTAAAACAAGACCACTTTATAAGGTTGGAACTACCAGCAGTAAAATCCTAGAGAAAACAAAAAATAACTGGCCTCAAACATGCTCCATTGGCATCTGGCTACTACACACTTTCCTGAAAATAGCAACAAGTAGAGTGTAAATAGGGAATTTCACCAATTATGCACTCCTACCAAGAAACTCAGGAAATACACAAGCTATTACCTTGCTATTTTCCCATTAGATGTATTTTTCCTTAGAGAGCAAAAACATAAATATTTCTAGGCTCTGGAATGACTTTGAAAATAAAATAGAAGCTAGGTTGTTCTATGCAGGACATAAACTGTTATTAAAAGATCAGCCAGCCTCACATGTTCTTGACAAGACCTTATCTTAAGGGTTTTTTTTTAACTAAAAAAAGTTTAGGGAAACATAATAGGTAAATAAACAATACCTTACAACTACAAATGCTTACTCTGAACAAGGTTCCATGTTATTTCTATTACCTGAAAGATTCTTAGCACTACCTACATGTCCTTTCAATTAATATTTTATTGAACTTGAGTACAGTGAATGCTTTTACAGGTACAATTTCTAAAATTAAATAAGTTGATCCTAAAGGTTCATAAGAGAGAGTGTGGATGGATAAAAAAGGTGGGGGAGTGGGTCTGTAATAAAAATGACAAGTCCAGTGATGGAAAGTAACCTCACAGGGTGATCTGATCATAAATTCTTAACTAGAAAGGTTATAATGGGTAGCCACAACCCAGGCATATGACTTTTTTACTAAAAGGTTTATCTTTGCCTGAAGCAATGCTGTCCATTGCTTAACCACCTAAGTTAATATACCTTTGAAATGCTCCCTTTCAGGCCCTTATTTCTAATACTTTTCCATCCTTTTAGATCCCTCCTTCTAAGTCATGCAAGAGAACACATAGTCTTTACTGTCCTGTAATCTGACCCCTGTCTTACTTTCTCCCACTTTCATATAACAGTACTTAAATTCCCTTTTAAATCTCAAATGCATAACAGAAACTGAAAACTGTTATTCTCTGAAGTGTTGAGATCTTGCCCCCAGGTGTATCTTCTGTCGGACTCAAGTTTTTATAAAAATTCTCTACAGATTTGGATGTTCTTACATCAACATTAGTTGGCATAGCACTGCAGGATTCCAGAGAAGCCCACCCAGGACCACCCTGCAGATCCAGACCCAGTGCTGGGTACAAGCAGGGCCCCATTGTGCTACACAGACTCCCCACTTCACACTGGGTGAACTTGAGTCTTGTCTCAGAATCCCAAACCTACCTACTTTAGGGAGTGGTTCCTGACTTGATATGAGCTGTTATTATGTGGCTGCTTTTAATTTTGTTTTTAATTCGTTCAAAAGAAAAAAATTAACACAGGAAATTGTGCCTCTAAGGCTGACAACACCAAAAAAGTCAGCCTCCTTTTAGTACTCCAGTAAGTTTTATGCACAATACATACAGAGCCTCAACTAGTGAGTATCTACATAAATAAGGAGATTTAATTAAAAGTTATATCAGCTAAAGATGGCCAAAATGGGTCCCTTTTGATACCACTAAATTAATTTTTGTGCATGCTCAATTGGAAGAAGCAGGTTCTAAAATTGAACTGAATGAATGAAACACTTACTTTGTTTGGAAAATAGTAGCTTCTAAAAGGAGTACAAATAAATTTTCTTCTCTTCAGGAACTTAGTAAGAAAATTTTAAAGACTATCTCTGAAGTCTCAGATAAAATCTCTTCTCTTCAGGAAGTTAATAAGAAATTTTAGAGACTATCTCTGAACTAAGAAGGCTTTCAAACCCGCTCAATGCCAATACCCCATTTCCCGACTTTCTCCAACCACCTCACTACTTTCTGAGCTCCCTTTTCCACTTACCCTCTTTTTCTCCTTCTCCCCTTCTTTCTTCTATACCTTTTATACTGCCACCCTCTACTGAATTAGGGGAAACTGAGAATAGGAAGCCAGACTAGGATAGGCTAGAAGAACCAGAAATTCTGGCAGCTCCCTTTAGAAAAAACAAAACAAAACAATCTCAGGATGAAGGAAACCAGCAATAATTTAATCTCCTTGGACTAAAGCTGAATTAAGGAATCTAACTAAAGATTTAATTTCCTTGATCCTCTCCAAGACCCTGTTGGTTTCACAAAGAAATTTGATTTAATTGTTAGAATATATGATCTTAGCTATTCTGATCTGTTACAACTAACATATCTATTGGTTTCTGAGAACAAAGCAGCAGAATGGCTAAGCAAGTTCTGCTGGAAAACTCTTATATAAATTTTTTTTAAATAAAAATAAGCTTACCAAGAAAAAATGCAGGGAATTAGCCCACTGGCTTCACCAAGCTATCCCTGAGATTTTTCTTCAGTAAATAGACTGGATGAAAATCCAGCAATGTAGATGAAAACCTGATGAAACTATACTTGCTTTCTTTGAATGTTATGCAAAAACTTCCAAACAATATTCAGGATTGTCTCCAGACAATTTTAAGGATTATCAAAAGGATCCAATGTTCAATTCAGCATTTCTGGAAGGATTAGATAAGAAGCTTATAACTGATATACAACATGAATAAAACTGGCCGACCACACATGCTGATAAACTAGCAACTCTGGGTGATCAACTATTTAAAGCTATCCAAAAGGAAGAAAAGGATAAAGCTACTAAAATTATGAATTTACAGCTCTAGCAAATAAGCAATCTGGTCAGACCTTCCTGAAGGTCTTTTCAGTGAGGAGAAAGGAGAGTCTGTTTTTACTATAAAAGGCCAGGTCATCTAAGAAAGGTTATGGAAAACTGAAGTGTGACTCAGAACAAGAAAGAAGATGGGAGAAAGCATAGGACTGCTTTGAGGATTAAGAGAGTGCATTTCCTCTTCTCTTTCTCAATACTTGGGAGAAATTAAAATAAATTTAAAAGGGGAAACTATTAATACTAAGTCCCTTGTAGATACTGGGGCTACTTTATCTGTTCTTAACCCTGCCCAATTAAATTGCCCTCTCCCTCGGAGTAAAACTTCTCTACAAATGGTAGAGGCATGTAATCAATCAATGCCCATTTTTAAGTCAGAACCTATTCCCTTTCAGCTAGGGAATGTTACAGGACAACATACATTTTTGCTAGTCAAATCTGCCCCAATTCATCTGATAGGGTGAGTCTTTCTTGAAATCCATGATGTTCATATATCCTTTTCTCAGAAGGGTGAAATGTGTTTAGAACTAAATGAATCAGATGCTGAACCAATTGAGGAAAGAATTATTTTGAAGGAAACTCCACAAGAGGAAACTAATCTTGTGACAGAACATTTGCTATAGGATGTTCTATGGAGCTCTGGGCTCTTTCCAGTACAGATATTGGGAAGAAGGTAAAGTCATCCACTCCTATCAAAATAATTGACTATTATTTTGATGGTAGTTTTCCTCTACCTAATAATCACTAATATCCTTTAAGACCTGATGCACTAGCTGGAATTAATCCCATTGTATAAGATTACTTAAAAAGGGAGTTCATAATTCCATGTATGAGCCCCTGTAATTCTCCTATCTTTCCAGTAAAGAAACCTAATGAAAAAGAATGGAGATTTATGCAGGATCTCAGAGCTATAAATAAAATACTTATTCCCAGACATCCTGTGATTCTCAAATCCACATACCCTGTTATTAGCCCTTCCTGTGGATGACAATATTTTTCGGTAATAGATTTATGAAGTGACTTTTTCAGGATTCCTGTAGAAAAAGACAGTCAACATTTCTTTACCTTAACCTAGAAAGATCATCAATTTACTTGGATTGTAAAGTGCCAGGGATATATGGAGAGTCCTACCTATTTCTTTCAGATATAAAAGGCTGATTTAAATGATGTTGATTTTCTCAGAGATTCCATTCTAATCCAATATGTGGATTTACTTTTATGCTGTAAGACATTACTAGACTCCCAAAAGGACAAAATTTGCCTATTACAACAGCTAGCTATAAAAGCACATAAGGTCTCAAAGGGCAAGCTTCAATTCTCTTTTCCCCAAGTAAAATACCCTGGCTATCTTATATCTAAAGATAAACTAGTAATTGATCTTAAAAGACTCAAAGGAATCCTATCCTTTCCTCTTCCAAGAACTAAGAAATAGCTTAGAGTGTTTGTAGCATTGAATGAATACTGTCACAACTGGGTTCCAAGGTTTTCATTAATGGCTCAACCTCTATATGCCTTATTAACATCAATGCAATCTGCTCCAAAGTAATGGAACTCTGAAGAGAAACAATCTTTAGAAGCTCCAAAGATAGAATTACCTAAAGCTCCTGTTTTGAGACACCCAAATTATAAACTTCCTTTCTTCCTTTTCATACATGAAAATAAAGGAATCCATGAACATGGGATGTCTCTCCATTTCTGTGTCTTCTTCAATTTCTTTTAAAAATGTCTTATAGTTTTCAGTGTATAGGTCCTTCACATCCTTGGTTAAGTTTATTGCTAAGTATTTATTCTTTTTGTTGCAACTGCAAAATAAAATGTTTTTTTATTTCTTTTTCTGAGATTTCATTGTTAGTGTCCTTCAATAAGTGATTGGATAAAGAAGATGTGGTATGTATAGACAATGAAATACTACTCTGCCATAAGAAAAAGATTAAATAGTGCCATTTGTGACAAAATGGATGGATCTTGAGATTATTATGCTAAGTGAAATAAGTTACACAGAAAAAGTCGAGAACCACATGATTTCATCAATATTTGGGATATAAAACTGAAAACAACAAAGAAGCGAGGCAAACAAAAAAAGAAACAAAAACTCATAGATACAAACAATAGTTTAGTGGTTACCATAGGGTAAAGGGGGGAGAGGGGTGATAGATGATGGTAAATGAGGTCAAATATATGGTGATGGGAAAAGAACTGACTCTGGGTGGTGAACATACAATGTGAAATATAGATGATGTATTACAGAATTGTATACCTGAAACCTATGTGACTTTACTAACCATTGTCATCCCAATAAATTTTAATTAAAAAATAAAATCTAAAATCCTTTCTCATTAAAAAAATGGAAATATTTTAGGAGTTCTAACTCAGAAACATGGAAATCATCATAGACCTATAGGACATTATAGCCAGCAATTAGACTCAGTTGTGAAAGGGCTTCTTTCCTGTATAAGGGCCATCTCTGCTACAGCCTTGTTGTGCAAACAAACAGAAGCAATAGTTATGGGCTCCCTTTTAACCATTTACATTTCTCATTCTGTTGAATCTTTGCTAAACTCTTATCATACTTAGCATTACTTGGTCAGCCAACTGCCTTGTTAAGAAGTACTCCTGTTTTCTGTGCCTAATATTACTTTAGTTCAATATAAGAGTCTTAACCCAGCCCTCTTTACAGGATGAAGACACCCCCGATTGCATTTTACCTACTGTCTACCTTCTTGCTCCTAGGAATTATTTATGGGAAACTACTATTAATAATGTTTGTTTAATTTGGTTTACAAATGGATCTTTCTCAAAGACAAACAGGGACATTACCAACCTAAGTATGCAGTAACTTCCATGGTGGGTATAATTGAAAGTTCTTATTTACCTGAAATAATGCTTGCTCAGCAAGGTGAATTAATTGCTTCAACTTGAGCATGTTAATTGACCAATAATCAAATAGCTAATGTTTACATTGACAGTTACTATGCCTTTGGTGTAGATCATGACTTGGGAATGTTATGGAAGCAACATGGCTTTGTAACTTCCTCAGGACAATCTATAAAGAATATAAAACAGATTGTAGAATTATTAGATACCATACAGCAACTGAAACAATTGGGAATTATAAAAATTCCAGGACATTCTAAATCTGCCACCATGAATGCAAAAGAAATCATTTATCTGATACTTCAGCTAATTAAACAGCACTAACCAATCAAATTATCTAGACCCAAGAATGTTATTTGCTCCTTGCTAAATCAATGAAAGAGTCTCTTTTACAGTTCCAAAAGACATCTGCAGGAGAAGAAAAAAAAGATACACTTGACCTAGACCATGGGTCGGCAAACTTTTGAGATGGAAGAGCCGCCAGGGGTCAGCAAACTGTGGCTCATGAGTTGCAGGCTCTGAAGTAAAATTGAAAATGAAAATAAAACTATCATAGTTTCATTTATAAAATTGTTAAAGGATATAATTCACATAATGGTGATTATGTAAAAACATATTTATGGCTCTTGAATAATTTTTAAATTATTGTGAGGGACAGGATTGGCTTTTCCAAGGGTCAACAAACTTTTGAGATGGAACGTACCCAAAGAGCCGCATGTGGCTCACAAGCTGCAGTTTGCTGACCCCTGACCTAGACAAACAGATATGGCTTGGACCCAATGGAAAACCAATCTTACCTACAGGGGTTCAAGTGCCTACACTTCAACATGTATATTAACTAACGCATTGGGGTCCTGAAAAGAAGATTTTAAGGAGTAAACAATATTACTGGAAACCTTCTCCCACTATAGCTCATAAAGTGAATAGCAGATGTCCTATTTGTCCAAAATATAACCCTGGAAAACCACTCCATTGGTTCCAGGGACATTTCCCACTCCCTTTAGTTCCATTTGAGTTACAGCAATTAGATTTTATTCAAATGCCACCATATCAAGGATAAAAATATGTATTGGTTATGATTTGTATGTTCCCTCATTGGATTGAGGCATTCCCTAGCAGGGGAGCAACTGCCTTAATGGTAGGTAAATATTTTATTGGAAAAAATAATTCCCAGTTTGGGAATTCCCTCTGAATAACACAGTGACCGATGGACTTATTTCATTGGGCAAATAATGCAATCCATTTGTGACATTTGGCCAATTCTACAGCATTTTCATTGTGTTTATCACTTCTAAGTCCTCTGGATTGGCAGAATGTACAAATTGTACAATTAAACCTTAACTAGCTAACTTTTCAGAAACTTTTAATCTTGTTTGGCCAAAACCTTGCACTACAGAGCCCCTCAAACTGAGATCTACTCATTTTGGTAAACATAACCTTTCTCTTTATGAAATAGTAACTGGTTGCACTATGCACCTGGATGAAGAGACATATGGACAGACCTTATTAAAAGGAGAAATTCTGCATTATTGTCAAGGACTTATTAACCAACTTAAAGAAATTGATAAATTAGTAACAGATTCCTTTCATAGTGAGCTCCTAGGAGATGAAGACTTCAAAGACCATGGCTTACAACCAGAAGATTTTGTCTATTGGAAATGATAAATAAAAGACTGTCTCTAACCTCATTGGAAGGGACCTCATCAGGTGCTACTAACTAATCCATATGCAACTAACTTAAAAGAATTAATTCATGGATTCACATTTATCATCTAAAGAAGGTGCCAGGCCACAAATGGACATCTACCCCTGTCTCTGACACTCACCTCCGCCTACAACAGAAATCAAAACCTCCTCTAGTATATGGAGCAATTGACATTAGAGGTACATAGCAATTTCAAGACATCAACAAGGACTGTATACATATGGTGTGGTATTGAACTCAGAAACCAATTGTTTGATTGTCTTTACCTGTCTGCTAATGATGTTGGCCATAATAATTGTTATACTGATTCCTTTGGGTTCTTCTACTTCTTAGTTATCACTAGAAATTGAGGTTTTAAAGTTTGACATCTCAATATACATAGGAATAACTTTGCAGTGTATCAGAAGGTCCCCTAGAACACCTCAAAAATATTTTTATGTTAAATTGCATGGTAAGTATTGTAAAATAAGTGATGAAAATCTTCTAGGGTATATTGTATGCATAAACAATGGTTATAATTAAATGAATAATTGGGGATATGGGAAACCCAAGACAACCACTTGGTTCTTTTTGCCTTCCTGACATCATCATAGTGGATTTAACCTGGAATTAGATGAATGAATTTATGAGCTGACATTTTTGAAAGGAGACTTCTTACACTACTGCCAAGCTAAATAAGATGTATAAGGTAACTTTTCTTGAAGATTTTTGTTAAAATATAGCTAACATACAATATTATATTTCAAGTGTACACCATAGTTATTCAACATTTATGAGTATATACCTAAAGAAGTGATCATGATAAGTCCAGCAACCATCTGACGACACTGTACCACACTCTCACAATATTATTGACTATATTCCCTATGCTGTACATTACATCCCTGTGTCTTATTTGTTTTAACCTCGAACTTTGAAACTTTTATTCCCCTTCACCTTTTCCCCCCACCGTTTTTAATTTTTCTTTTTTTTTTAAATTAAAGTTTATTGGAGTGACAATTAGAGCTGGCATTCAATATTATTTTATGTTAATTTTGGGGATACATCATAGTGGTTATACATTTATATAACTTAAGAAGTGATACCCTGACTAGTCTAGTACCCACCTGGCACTATACATAGTTATTACCATATAATTGACTATATTCCATATGTTTTACTTTACGTTCCCATGATTATTTTGTAACTACAAATTTGTGCTTTTTAGCCCTTCATCTTTTCATCCTGTCCCCCCAAACCCTTCTCATCTATCACTCCAATAAATATGGTATCCATCTGACACCATATATAAACATTATAATATTATTGACTATATTTCTTATGCTATACCCTACATTCCCATGAATACTACGTAACTACCAATTTTTATTTCTTAATCCATTTCCTTTTTTCACCCACTCCCTCAAACCCTCTCCCACCTTGCAACCATCAAAATATTCTCTATATCTATGAGTTTGTTTCAGTTTTGTCTGTTTGCTTATTTTGTCCTTTCGATTCCACATATAAGTGAAATCTGTCTTTCTCTGTCTGACACTCCACTCAACATAATACCCTCCAGGCCCACCCATGCTGGTGCAGATGGCAAGAACCCATTCCCTTCCCTGGCCAAGCAATATGTCATTGTATATATGTATATATGTACCACCTCCCTTTATCTTTCATCCATCAATAAACACTCAGGTTGCCTCCATATCTAGGCCATTATAAATAATGTTGCAATGAACATATGGGTGCACACATACCTTTGAAATAGTGTTTTGGGTGTCCTCAGATATACACACAAAAGTTGGATTACTGGGTCCTTCTTATTCTCTTTGTTTTAAAGTATATTGCTATTCCAGTGTTTTTCTGTTGTTGTTTCATTTTCATAAAATATCTTTTTCTATTTCTTTAGTTTCAGTCTGTGTGTATCTTTCAATTTGAAGTGAATCTCTTGTAGACAGCATATGTAAGGGTCTTATTTTCTTATCCATTCAACAACCCTATCTTTCAATCAGAGCATTTAATCCATTTACATTGAAAGTAATTGTTGATTGATATGTAGTTATTGATATTTTATTATTCATATTATTTATTACTTATTTTATTTTATTGTCTTAAAGAAGTCCCTCTAAGATTCCTTGTAATACTGATTTGGTGGTCACAAACCCCTTTAGCTTTTTCTTGTTTGAGAAGCTCTTTATCTGTCCTTCAATTCTACATGATAGCTTTGCAGGGTAGAGTAATCTTGGTTCTAAGTCCTTGGCTTATCATCACTTTGTATATTTCATGCTAATGCCCTCTGGCCTGCAAAGTTTCTGTTGAAAAATCAGCTGACAGTCTTAAGGGAGCTCCCTCATAGGTAGTTAACTAATTTTCTCTTGGTGTTTTTAAGATTCTGTCACTGCCTTTAACCTTTGGCATTTTAATTATGATGTGTCTTGGTGTGGGCCCATTTGGGTTCATCTTGTCTGGGACTCTGCACTTCCTGGGCTTATATGTCTATTTCCTTCACCAGGTTAGGTAATTTTCCAACATTATTTCTTCAAACAGGTTTTCAATTCCTTGCTCTCTCTTCTCCTTCTGGTATCTCTATGATGCAAATGTTATTGTGCTTGATATTGTGTCAAAGTCCCCTTAAACTATCCTCATTTTTTGGGATGTTTTTTCTTTTTTCTGTTCTGATTGGGTGTTTTATGTTACCTTATCTTCTAAATCACTGATTTGATTTTCTGCTTCATCTAATCTACTGTTAATTCCCTCTAATGTATTCTTCACTTAAGTTATTGTATTCTTAATTTCTAAATTGTTCTTTTTTATGTTTTCTATTTCCATTTTCATATATCCTATCTCTTTGCGGAAGTTATCTTTGAGATCACTGAGCATCCTGATAACAAGTATTTTGAATTCTGCATCTGGTAATTACTTGTCTCCACTTTGTTTAGTTCTTTTTCTGGAGCTTTGTTCTTTCTTTCATTTGGAACATGTTTCTTTGTCTCCACGTTTTGGCTGATTCTCTATGTTTATTTATATGTATTAGGTAGAGCTAGTATGTCTACTGGACTTAGAGTAGCCTAGGTGTAGTAGATGTGCTGTGTGGCCCAGTGGTTCAGTCTCCATGGTCACCTGAGCTGGGGGATCCAGGTGTGTCCCTTGTGTGGGTTGTGTGTGCCCTCCTCTTGTAGTTGAACCTTGGTTGCTGTTTGCACATCAATGGAGGGGATTGACCCTCAGGCTGATTGGTTGTGAGGACTGGCCATGACTACATTGGAGGAGCTGTTGAACATGGGCTGACCGTATAGAGCAGGATTCACTTTAGCAGGGCTCCGTTGCTCATCCAGACTTCCCTTTGGGTGTGTCATCCTCAGAGGCAATTGGGTGATGATCCTTCTCATTCTGATGCTGGTCATCAGGTGTGCCATCTCCAGGGCTTCCTGAGAGAGGCCCCACAGCAGTTCAAGTTCAGGTGCAGCATGTACCTTGCTGGGGGCCACCTGGAATGAGCCACAAAGCAATCTGCAAATGGCCACCACCTGCACTGGGCTTGGAGGTGCCAATCTGCAAACTGAGTCTGGCTGCCACTAGTGCCAGGTTTGGGGCTTCTCAGTAAGCCTTATGGGACAGGCCAAAGCCAGATGCTGCTTGTTTGGGTTTTGCAAACCCTAGAAGGATTTTTTTTAAAGTCTGTATCATGAGCAAAAACTGGCCATTTGTGTGGGAAGCCACTAGAAGCTGCTTGGGTGTGCCTGCAATTTGGGTGGAACAGGGTTTCAGGGAATCACTGGGGCAGTGTGAACAGTGTTAGCCAGGTAGGTTGATGGAGACTCAGATATGGCAGCTGTCTGCCTCTGTATGCAGGAATGAGGGAGAGATCAACAAAGGAACAGTGGCTTCTACCACCTCTGTCGGGGAGAAAGCTGCCCCTCCAGCCTTCAACCTGCAGCCAAACAACTCATTTCCTCCCTGTATATCCCTGGCACCTCTAAAACTGCTGCCTCAGTGCTGGAGCTCAGCACGAGTCCATGTGTGGGCCCTTTAAGAGAATCACTTGGGATTGTAATCACCCTTTGTTTCACTCAGCCACAATCTCTGTTGGTTTTAACAGGTAGAAGTCATGGACATTTTGCTCCCTGGCACTGCAACCCTGAGTTGGGGAGCCTAGTGTGAGGCTGAGGCCCCTTGCTCCATGGAGGAGGGGAATCTTCACAGCCAAGATATCCCTCCCAATTTTTTTAAAGATTTTTATTGGGGAATTGGGGGGATGGGAACAGTGCTGGGGAATTGGGGGAAGGGGAACAGACAAGTTGCTGTCGTTTTGTTCTTCAATCTAGTTGTGGAGGATGTTGCTTCACTGGCCCAAGTTGGCACCATCATTGCGCTCTTCCCTGGCGAGGCAGATCAGTTGCCGGCTTCTGGACGGCCGCTCACTGCGGCTGCTGGCCGCTCACGCTGGCTGCTGGCTACATACGGTACCCATGGCAACCCACTGCCACAGGGACTGCAGCCTACGCCTTCGCCAGCGACTCACGGCAGCCCAGCTCCAGGATGAGCTGTTGTTCAGCATCTTAGCTGTAGAGGGCAGTGTCACTGGCCCTCATATGTAGGATCCAAACTGGGGCCCCCTGGCATCCCAAGCGAGTTCTTAACCATCGCACCATTCGGCCGGCCCTCCCTCCCAATTTTTAACAATCACACACAGGTGTGGGATCAGCCATTCCGCATTTCTACCCCTCCTATCAGTCTCAAGGTGGCTTCTTCTCTGTGTCATTAGTTGTAGGGCTTTAGTCCAGCTAGACTTCAGGTAATTCTCAATAAGAGTTGTCCTGTAGTTGAGTTGCAATTTTTTTTAATTGGGGAATTGGGGGAAGGGAACAGTGTTAGGTAATTGGGGAAGGGGACCAGCCAAGTTGTTGTTCTTCAATCTAAGTTGTGGAGGGCGCTAGTTGCCATCTGGCTGCCCCTCGGCAGTTGTGGCCTCTAAACTCAAGGTGCTGTGTTCAATCTTAGTTGTGGATGGGCATAGCCACCATCCCATGTGGGAGTCGAATCGGCAGCCTTGTTGTTAAGAGTGCACACTCTATCCACTGAGCCATCCGGGCGGCAGCTCAGCTCAAGGAGCCGAGTTCAGTCTTAGTTGCGAGTGGGAGTAGCCCACCATTGAACAGGCAGTCTTGTTGTTAGGAGCATGTGCTCTCTCACCAGCTAAGCCATCCTGCCACCCATTGGCAGTTCAGCGGCAGCTCAGCTTGGGCTCAGAGTCACTGGCTCACGTGCGAATCAAACCAGTGGCCCTGTTGCTCAGAGCTTGCACTCTTAAGCTAACTCTTAACCAACTGAGATACTTGGCCAGCCCCTGAGTTGTAATTTTGATGTGGTCTGAGAGGAGGTAAGCAAAACATTAACCTACTCTGCCATTTTGACCAGATGAAAACAAGGTAACTTTTAATACCTTTTTTATTGCTTATGTAAATGTTATACTAGATACTAAATATAGTAAAATGAGACAGAATACAAAAATCGGATCATGATAGATCACAGGATAGAGAAGATTCAGAATGTTTTTTCACAATGAAAGCTATAGCTATGAGACCTGACTGCCTTCCATTTACATGCACTTTCTTTTTGGAGAAAAATTCGGCCTCAACTCAGGTCCCACAGTTACAGTATTTCCCCATCTCCAATGGTCAACAAGATGATGTTGATACTGAGACTTCCTAGGAATGAGCTTTCCTAGTGCTGTGAGACCACACTATCACATCAAAAGATTGATCATCAATGCATCCTTCTTATTAATTTAATAAGTTCCCAAAGGGGGAATGGTGGACAAAACAAGGTTCTATGGGTTGTAACTTCACAGGGTGACTTGATTATAAATTCCTAACCGGGCAGGTTGTGGTGGGTGGTCATGCTCCAGGAATATCACATCTTTATTAAAAGGCTTATCTTCACCTTAAGCAAGTCCTGTCCATTTTTTCTGTGTATTTAGGTTAACACACCATTGAAATGCCCCCCTTTCAGACCCTTCTTTCTAATACCTGACCACCCTTTGAGACCCTTCCTTCTAAAGCATGCATAAAACACATAATCTTAACTATCCTGTAATTCAATCCCTATATTGCTTTCTCTCCATCTTCATGTAATTTTCTTTAAATTCCCTTCTTAATCGCAAATGCATAAAAGAAACTGCAAACTGTTATTCTCCAAAGCATTTATCTCAATCTGTTGAGATCTTGTTTCCAGGTGTATCATCTGTTTGACTTAAATAAGTGTTTATAAAAATTATCTACAGGTTTGGACATTCTTATGTTGACAAATGTTTGAGGTGAGAAGACACCAGCTGGAACCATACCTTTGTCCTGTGTTCTCATTTAAGCAAACAAACAACCCACAAAAGACACTTTTGCAAAGCCTTTTGCAGAGTTTTAGTATGATTTCACAAACATTTTGTTCATGATCTCACTGGCAAAATCTTATTTTCACATATACCAAGGGACCATCCAAATTATTTTATAATGCTGGAATATTCCAATCATTCAAATATTACTTTGAATAAGCAGACAATTGCCTAAAGCAAAGACTTGTGATAATAGAAGAGTATAATACCAACTTATTTGCTGCAATGAGCTTTGGTCTGTAACCAAACTCGCTTAATTGGGAGCCATTGCCAGTTGTCCCTTATCCAAGAAAAACGGCATGTTAGTCTCACTACTCTACCATCCCTTTTAATAAAGTGGCTGTTTTCCAACTACACACTAGATTGTCAGAGGTTCTGTTTCCAGATGCAGAAACATTATGACACAGGGAGCAGTGGTTTCACATGAAAGTTCTTTTTCTGCTCTCCTTGGAGACTTTCTCTGTTCCTTCATTTATTCTCTTCAGACCACCCTAGTGGTGGTGTCCAGGACCCTGAGCCTTAGCACACCATTCAGGGCCCCCCTCAAGATGGCCTTAGATGCCGCCTTCCCTTCAGTCACTTGGAGAACAAGTCCTGTCCGAACCACTCAGAAAGTGGCTTCTCATTGGACCTACCCTTGGCCTATCAACCAGGAGGACCTGATGTGACTGTGATGATTCTAGGGGAAGCAAGCATAATAGGAGATAATTGAGAAGCTGGTACAGTGCCCGTATAAGTAGTGACAAGTGGGACTAAACTCATGCAAGAAAAACAACAAAAATTCAGCCTATGTTTAGGCAAGAGCAGACAGAACAGGGGTGCTCCATAGGGGAAGTGGACAGTGGCTGAAAGAAGTGTGCAAGTTCCAGGTGGGCCTGCTGGGAGAAAAGACTATTAGGGTTTCTGCTGGGGGTGCTCCCTGTCAAAGAATCTCTTGGTTACTTTTGCTGTGTTTTCTACACATTCACGGTGTCCTTCTCAAGTCCATATAGATACTGGGTTCCCAAATGCTGCATTAGAATTTTCTTGTTTCTTGGAGACAAAACTACCTTAGTCCTCCCTGGGCCTTCCCTTTGGTCCCACTGTCCCATATTCCCAGATTGTGTTCCGTAGAGCACCAGCCCATTAACCAGCTATTAATGTGAACATATGATTCTCGCTCCTTCTCTCTCTCTCTCTCTCTCTCTCTCTCTCTCTCTCTCTCTCTCTCTCCATGCTCTGGTTAAAATGTTTGAAAAATACCACATACTCAGAGTCATGAGGCACATTACTATAGAATCCTATTAAAGACTTCTACTAATCCCACAGCAAAAAACTTGTTCATTTAATTAAACTCCATGTTCCCCCAAACTTTTTCCACATAAGTTTTTTTAGTGGAATACCTAGTCTTAGACCATTTGTATTTTGTGGAGCACACCCTAGGAATTGCTGAAGTGACAACAATGTCCCTCATCTATTATCTAAACCATAAGATAATCTCATAGTTTTGGTCTTAAACCAGGTAAAACAGGTAAAGACAAGATTGTGGAGGGACTCCAGGAAGCCAGAGGAACCCTGCCATGTCATTCATGCCATGTCAGAACCCAAGAGCATATTTGTGATTCACCCCCAGAACCATCCTCCAACTCCTGTATCCCCATGAACTAGCTCTGCTTTCATTCCAAAACCAATCTGGACACAAACCAAGGATCTTCAAGGCTTTCCAAAAGAACTCACTTGCCCAGAAGAATATTTTTTTTGTACTGTAACATCATTTATCTAAATCTCATATTCATTTTCATTGGTTTTAAAAAGAATTTATTAAAATACAGCTAACATATAATATTATATTAGTTTCAAGGGAACATCATAGTTATTCAACATTTATATACCCAAAGAATTGATCATCATGATAAGTCCAGCAACCATCTGACACCATAAAATACTATTACATTATTATTGACTATATTCCCTTTGCTGTACATTACAGCTCCAAGACTTATTTGTTTTATACCTGAAAATTTGAACCACTTATTCCCCTTCACCTTTTCTCCCCTTTTAAAAAATTTTAAATTACAGTTGACATCCCATATTATTTTATATTAGTTTCACATATACAGCATAGTGGTTAGATATTTATATAATATAAGAAGTGATCCCTTGACTAGTCTAATACCCACTTGGCACTATACATAGTTATTGTCATATTATTGACTATATTCCCTATGCTTTACTTTACATCTTCATGACTGTTTTGTAACTACTGATTTGTACTTTTTAATCCCTTCACCTTTTTTACCCCACCCTTCCTACCCAGAAGTATTGATGAGTGATATATAACTGGCCTAAGATTTCATAGAGAAGCCTGAGAAAGAGAGTTTGCATGCTCCACTCAAAACCCAACACATACAAATTCCCCATGCCAGAATGGTGATGATTCCACTCTCCCCTTTTCCTACGCCAGAGTTGGCCTATCCTAAAATCTCTTTTCCATTTGATGCAGAGCAATTAATCTCTTCTTTAGCTTCTGTGCCCAAATGTTCATACTAAAGCTTATCTTAGTGTTCAACAAATGTCCCCTCTCATTGCCACTCATCCCCATCCTTAGAAGACTATTTAGAGATAATTGTTTGTCCTTGAACATGTCCTTGGGGATCTTACCCTCAATTCACTGAAATATTTCTTCCAAACAAATGCAATGTTCTCCCTAAAAGGCATTATGGGTAATTATAT
This sequence comes from Hipposideros armiger, assembly GCF_001890085.2. Taxonomy (NCBI): domain Eukaryota; kingdom Metazoa; phylum Chordata; class Mammalia; order Chiroptera; family Hipposideridae; genus Hipposideros; species Hipposideros armiger. The sequence continues at coordinate 220,640 of NW_017732568.1, forward strand.
TTTCTCCATTGCATTAGCATCTAGAAGTGGCCTCTGTCAGACTTTTAGGTAGTAGCATGTTACAGTGCCTTGTACACAATGGGACTTAGGTTTCACTTAGTAAGGCCTTCTGGTTGTCTTTCTGTATCTGTCCTCCCCTCTTAACAGAGTACTAGAATTGTAGGGTTGGGCACATGGCCTCCTACCTAAAAAGCTACTTATCCAAACCCCCATATGACTAGACATAGCCAGATGACAGATTTCTGGCCAGTGTGATGTGAGAGGGCGCAATGTGTTCAAGGCCAGACTCTCTCCCTATAG
>NW_017732568.1:221099-224669 GCF_001890085.2 Hipposideros armiger
TCTCTCTCCCTCTCTCTCTCTCCCTTTCTTTCTTTCCCAAGTTCCATTCAACTCAACTAACATTCTTTGATCACTTGATCTGTGCTAGGTGCTGGGACCACAATGCTGACTGTGACTCAGTACTTGCCCACAATGAGCTCAATATCTGATCAAGGATAACTATCTATTTCAGTGTAATATAATAAAGATGACGACAGAGTCATGGAGGCTCAGCTCTGGGAACACAGGAGGGGAAAATCCAAAAGGCAGGGCTGAGCCTTGGAGCACAGAAGGCTTGTACCACCTCTGCAAAGATTAGCAGGAGTCAGCCAGAAAACAAATGTGGTGAGAAGGGATAGCATCTGTAGAAAATGTGCAGATGTGATCAAAGGCTTGGAGGAATGAAAAGGCATAGGGAGCATAGGGAAGGGCAAGAAGCTTGGTGCTGCAGCCATACAGACACAATAGGAGAGGGAGTTGGGAAAGTCACAAGGCTTCCCACACCTTGCTCTGCACTCTGAAGGACTGGGACCCAGAAAAGTTCAACTCATAAGATCTTCCCTACAAAATGAGCTGTCACCACCAAACTCTAAAACAATCAAGCAGCAAATGTCAGTTGAAATTCCCAAAGATGGCGGAATAGACAGATGCTGTGCTGATTGACTCCCAGGATCACACCAAAATTACAAATAATTTATAAGATATACAACCTCTGAAGTTCCCTGGACAGTAGATGAGCAGAACCTCTAAACAAAGGACGTAAAGAGGAAGCCACGTCAAGTCTGGTAGGAGGGGAGGAGACGAGAGAGGGCAAACCTCGTGAGGGACACCTCAGCAGTGGGGAGGCTTCTCCAGTTGGGGGGGAGACCCTCCGGCCCCACACCGCACTCACCAGCCCAGAGTTACTTTGCTGGGAAGAGGAGTTCTACAATAGCTGGAAGTAGAAAATAGTGAGGACTCTCTTTGCTCAACTCGGTGAGGCTGAGGGCATCTGGAGAACCAGTGGAGCCAGCAAACTGACTTGCTCACTGGTGAGCACTCACCTGGTTCCTGGTGGAGGGAGTAACTTTGTGAGCGGGGCCCAGGAGCCTGCAGGAAGGACTGAACTGAGTGCCTTTGGCGCGGGAGCAGGAGATTTTTGGAACCATTGTTCCCCTGGTATGGAGCTTGCACACGAGTAGTGCACAGGAGGGCGCCATTTTTTCAGAGCTGGGCCCTCCCACAGAGGCTCAGGTCTGGGACTGCATTGGTCTGCTGGAATTGGCACAGGAGTGTGTGTGTGCGTGCATGCATGCGTGTGTGCACATGCGGCCTTGGATCGCCACCCTCCACACTGCTTGTGCTGCATAGACAGGGAAATGCCTTGCAGGTGCGTTCCAACTCCAACAGACTGCTTATTGAGACCCAGGAGTGCGAGACTCACCTTAAGTCCCTGATTTCCATACTGCACGTGCAGAGTTGCCTGGGTGGCGATTGGCTGTCGGGATGCTCGGCCTGATCTTCGAGCAGCTGATTGGGACAGGCTGAGACTGGGAGTTTTCCTGGGAGTGTAGGGCTGCAAGCTGTGCACCTGCATGATTCGGCCGGGGCTTTCCAGGAGAGTTTATGTGGGCTGGCTGCCGATGCAGAAGTGCATGCTGCTCTGACTTGGTGGGGGCCTTTAACCATATCCTTTGGTGCCTTGGGGACCTGCACTGCCCACTTAGAGCTGTGTTGCCAGGGGCACCCTGAGCCCCTGGTCCCTGGCCCCTAACTCCTCAGGCCACAGAGAGTTTTTTGCAGCAGCAGACAGCCCACAACAATCTGTGAGGATTTTTGGTGGTGAGCACGGTTCCAAAGCATGTAGCAACTAATTGTGGGAAGCTTACTTCAAGTCCAGAAGGAGGTCGGTGCATGACGCACTGAGCCTTTCCACCCAACAGCTGGTGCTGAGTCTCCCAGAGTCTCTCTATTGCTGAGCAAGTGGTCTGCAGATTAAAGTGGACGGAGAGACCCTCCCCCCCCCTTTTTTTCTTTCTAGGTGATCTAATACATTGAAGCGATTAGAGTGACAGCCAGAATGAAGAAACAAAGAAACATGTCCCAAGTAAAAGATCAGAAGAAACCTCAAGAAGTGGAACTAAAAGAAACAGTGGTGTCCAACCTTTCAGAGACAGAGTTTAGAACACTGATATAAGAATGTTTAAGGAACTTAAGGAGGACATAAAGAAGGATACAGAAATCATAAAAAACAACCAGGAAGAACTAAAGAATACAATAATTGAAATGAAGAACACACTCGAAGGAATCACCAGTAGATTAGATGAAGCAGTGGAATGGATCAGTGATTTAGAAAACAAAATAGCAGAAATCACCCAGTTGGAACAACAACAACAAAAAAGAATAAAAAACAATGAAAATAGTTTAAGAGACCTGTGAGACCACATCAAGCACAACAACATTGCATCATAAGAATACCAGAAGGAGAAGACAAGAAGAAAGGGATCGAGAATGTATTTGAAGAAATAATGACTGAGAACTTCGCTACCTTGGTGAAGGAAATCAACAGACAGTCCCAGGAAGTGCAGAGAGTTCCAAACAAGCTGAACCCAAACAGGTCCACACCAAGACACATCATAGTAAAAATGGCAAAGGTGAAAGACAAAGACAGGATCCTAAAAGCAGCAAGAGAAAGACAGCAGGTTACATACAAAGGAACTCCTATAAGACTAACAGCTGACTTTTCTACAGAAAATCTGCAGGCGAGAAGGGAGTGGCAGGAAATCTTCAAAGTGACACAAAATAAAGGCCTACAACCAAGACTGCTCTACCCAGCACAGCTATCACTTAAAATTGAAGGAGAGATAAAGAGTTTCTCGGAAAAGAATACACTTAAAGAATTCACTAACACCAAGCCAGCATTGCAGGAAATGCTACAAGGGCTTTTTTAAACAGAAGAAAGGGGAAGACAAGCTAACCCAGGAAGATCAGAAATACAAATAACAAAATGGCAATAAACATGCACCTATCAATAATCACTTTAAATGCGAATGGATTAAATGCTCCAATCAAAAGACATAAAGTGGCTGAGTGAATAGGAAAACAGGACCCATGCATATGCTGTTTACAAGAGAACCATCTCAGATCAAAAGACACACACAGAATGAAAGTAAAGGGATGGAATAAGATATTTCATGCAACTGGAAATGAGAAAAAAAACCGGGAGTAGGAATACTTATTTCAGACAGACTTTAAAATGAAGACTACAATAAAAGACAAAGAAGGACACTACATAATAATAAAAGGATCAATTCAACAAGAGGACATAACCCTAGCAAACATCTCTGCACCAAACACAGGAGCTCCTAAATATATAAAACAGATTTTGACAGACATAAAGACAGAGATCAACAGCAACACTATCGTACTAGGGGACTTCAACACCCCATTGTCACCAATGGACAGATCCTCCTGACAGAAAATCAACATGGAAACAGTGGTCTTAAATGACACTTTAGACCAGCTGGATTTAATTGATATTTTTAGAGCATTTCACCCGAAAGCAACAGAACATACATTCTTCTCAAGTGCACATGGAACATTTTCCAAGAT
>NW_017732568.1:225159-226620 GCF_001890085.2 Hipposideros armiger
CAAGCCCAAAGGGAGTACAAGGAAGGAAATAATAAAGACCAGAGCAGAAATAAATGAAATAGAGACCAAAAAAAAAAACAATACAAAAGATCAATGAAACCAAGAGCTGGTTTTTAGAAAAGATAAAAATAATCGACAAACCCTTAGCCAGACTCACCAAGAAAAAGAGAGAGACGATCCAAATTAATAAAATCAGAAATGAAAGAGAGGAAGTGACAACAGATGCCACAGAAATAGAGGAATATGTAAGAAAATACTACGAGCAACTATATGCCAACAAATTCGACAATCTGGAAGAAATGGATACATTTCTAGAAGCTTACAATCATCCAAGTTTGAACCAAGAAGAAACAGACTGATTATTACCAAAGAAATTGAGTCAGTAATCAACAAGCTTCCACCAAACAAAAGTCCAGGACCAGATGGCTCACAGGTGAATTTTACAAAACATTCAAAAGGAATTAATACCGATTCTCCTCAAACTATTCCAAAAAATACAGGAGGGAAGGCTCCTAAGCACATTTTACAAGGCCACTATTACTCTGATCCCAAAATCAGGAAAGATATTACAAAAAAAGGAAACTACAGGCCGATATCCCTAATGAACATAGATGCAAAAATCCTCAACAAAATACTAGCAAACCAAATTCAGCATCACATTAAAAAGATCATACACCACGATCAAGTGGGATTAATTCCTTGTATGCAAGGTTGGTTCAATATCCACAAATCAATTAACATAATACATCACATTAACAAAATGAAAATTAAAAATAATATGATCATATCAATAGATGCAGAGAAAGCATTTGACAAAATCCAGCAACCATTTATGATAAAAACTCTTAGCAAAGTGGGAATAGTGGGATCATATTTCAACATAATAAAGGCCGTATATGATAAGCCCACAGCAAACCTCGTACTCCATGGGGAAAGGCTAGAAGCTTTCCCCTTAAAATCAGGAACAAGACAAGGCTGCCCACTTTCACCACTTCTATTCAGCATAGTTCTGGAAGTTCTGACCACAGGAATCAGACAAGAAAATGAAATAAAAGGCATCCAAATTGGAAAGGAGGAAGTAAAATTGTTATTATATGCAGATGATGTGATACTATATAGAGAGAATCCCAAAGACTCCACCAAAAACTGTTAGAACTGATAAATCAATTTAATAGGGTAGCAGGTACAAATTAACATTCAGAAATCAGTTGCATTTGTATACACCAATAATAAACAATCAGGAGAAGAAATCAGGAAATCAACCCCATTTACGATTACTTCAAAAACAATAAAATACCTAGGAATAAATTTAATCAAAGAAGTAAAAGACCTGTACTCAGAAAATTATAAGACATTGAAGAGAGAAATCAGAGAAGATAAAAATAAATGGAAATACATACCATGTTCATGGATAGGAAGAATTAATATAGTTAAAATGTGAATACTACCTTAAGGCAATAT
>NW_017732568.1:228340-251509 GCF_001890085.2 Hipposideros armiger
TCATGGGACGTGGAGTATAGTGTGAGAGTGGAGTCAAGGGAATTGTAATAGATATGCATGATATTGGGGGCAGAAGTTGGGTGGCGGATTGGGAGAGGGGGGTTGTTATCTAAGGGTAAAATGTATAACTATTGCACTGTGTTGTACAGCTGAAACTAATTCTAAAAAAGGTGTATTTCACAATAAAAAATAATTTAAAAAAAGAAATTCTCTGAAAGCCCCATTTTCTCACTTCAAAAATGAAGAAACTGTAGCTGTGAAAGGGAAGAGTGGCCCAAGGTTGCAAGCTAGGACAGAGCTAGTACTAGATCTCCCAGGCCCTCTTCCAGCACAGGGCATGTCCACTGTCATCGCTGCCTTCTCTAATTTCAGCAAGCCTCTGAGTGGCTACTTCTGAAAACTGCCCTGCCAACCACACTCTGCTGACCCCACCACTCAGTAACACACAGTTTGTCACCTGTTTCAGACTTTTCCACTGAAGTCACACAAAGAATGTTTCTCCTTCACTCGTAATATTCTGACAGTTGTTGCAGAGTACAGATCTACTCTGCGCCAATGAGTATTTGTATAACAATTAACTGGGAATGCAATGTAGCTGCAATGTAATGAACATACTCAAAGAACCTCCAGAGGGCATCATAGTAGGAGAAAGGGGAGCAAGTACAAGCTAAGCTTTCCTCTGGTGATGCATTCATCAGAGGAATAGCTGACAAAAAGAAGCGAAAGATCTTTCAGGTATGTTAAATGTCAAGAGCCTATTGCTATATACAAAGGGTGCCAAAAATGTATACACATTTTAAGAAAGGAAAAAACTGTATTAAAATTGTAATACTCAACATATACCAATAACAAAGGATGAGTACAAGTCGTGTGTATACATTTTTTGGCACCCTCGGTGTTTTTTCACTGACTCACAAATAATTAATACATCATCTATTATGTGCCTGGGATTGACTTGTGTACTGCCAAAAGGTGGATGAAGGAAAAACAAACATAAATTCAACTCAACCCATAGATTTGATGAGGAATTCATGGAGAAATAGTCCATCTAGGTAAAGACTGAAACAAGTTACACATGACCAGCATGAAATCTAGCACAAGTGATTTTATACAGAGTAGGGCAAAGAGAGATGGTAGAAAATGGAGACACAGAGAAAACAAGTGAACATCTGTAGGGAAAGTTATGAAATAGACACCAAGGGTAACTCACCTAGAAGAGCAGAAACCCAGGCCCTCCCATACATGCATTCTAGGAAGAGGAAGCCTCTTTGTAGTGGCTGAGCTGAAAACTGCTTGTTCTCTTTGATTTACAGAGTAAGAATGCTATAATTTGCAATGCACTATTCAACTGTCGGTTCTTTTGTAATTTGAGAAATGCCATGATTTTTGTTGTTTAATTCCCTTAATATTCTTGCTACCAAGGAAAGAAAAATTCAAAAGATCAATCAAACTTATGATGGAAACTGTGCTCTCCTGATGTGTGCCCAGTGTGTAGGGCCACCCGAGAGGTTTCCTAACACGTGAGCCTAACTCATGATACACTGTCAAATGTCTCCCCATGGAGGAGAAACTTTCCCATTTGCATCAGCCTCAACTAGAAGAGGCTCCAAATGGAGAAGTCTGCCTATTTTATTCACTTCTGTTACTCAAGCACATAAAACAGTGCTGGTCACATAATAGGTGTTGAGTAACTATTGGTGAAAGGGATGGATGGATGGATAATGAATGCATGCATAAATTAATGTATGAATGAATGAATGACAGTGATGCTGAACTTCCCATTGACCTGGCAAACTCATATATTTCATAGTCTGCATCATCTGATTCCCAGGCATACTGAATTTTGAGGTTTCACCTTTGCTTGTACAATTAGTGCATTTTAATTTTTCTCATTTGAGGAGACCAACCTAAGGAAAAATTGCAGCCATAGTGCAATAAGCCTGGATATGCAGTGACATTCTTAAGGTGACTGATATAAGAAGGCTAAAATGTCCTAAGCAGGATTTATGCATTTTATTGCAGTATCTTTCTATAAGGCTCCTATCACCACTTTTGCTTGTAGAAATATGTAATCTGTTTTTTTTAATATGAGAGAGAAAAATCAAATCTACAACTGAGTTTTTTTTCCAGAAGACTAGCAAACTTCCAGTTTTTAACCCCATTCTTTTCTGCAACTGAAAGGTTTTTGGAGCTTCTGACTCAAGCAGCTACCTATATCTTTGGTTTTCAATCTTTGAGCACTAATGTTTACTACAATACTTTTATGTTTTTTAAAGAGATTGGAAAAACAGACAGCTGCTACTCAACAAGTGAGGCTATGATTGAAGCCTGCCACATGTTATTGACAGACACACTCGATACCTGGGTGGCTGGTATCATAAGTGCATAGTAAGTGCCAAGAAAAGGAGGTTACCTGACTGGCTTCTGACACCAGCAATCGGACTTCTATGGCCTTTGAACTAGATTATGAAAATGCTTGACTGATGAGTCAGGCTATCCATGGAAAGAAAATAGTTCCTGTTTCTGTTCCTTAGGGTAGACTTTAAATTGAATTCAATCCTGCAAAACTCTTCAGAAACTAATAGTCCCCTGGTTCAGTTTCCCATTTTGTAAAGAGCACATGACCTGGATTCAGAATGCTTCGTTTAGATCCAAACCTGTGATGCTTCTGTTATGTGGTTTCTATATGTCACTTATCTTCTCTGCACTTTACTTTCCTTATCCAAAAATGGAAGGTTAATTGGTTTACTGATGTGGTATGCATGTTTTGTGTACACAAACTCTTTGTATTTATAAAATCTTCCTTTCCTGGCTCTTTACCTCCCAAAGTTCTGATTTTCTAGAGAAGATTATATAAGGGAATGGCAAAGAGCCAGAAACAGAGAGGAAAAATGGGCAGACTCTCTGAGTGGAGGAGGGCAGGAAACATGCAGGCCTGCAACAGTGGGCCCTGGAGGTGGTGAGGCCTTGAAGGAACATGCCTGATGGTGCACCTAGGCAGGTGGGACTGCTGACCCTAGGAACCTGGGTGAGGATTCCTAAGGCCACACCCACTGCAAAAGCAACAGAACCACAGGGACCAGGCAGAAGAGGGCCATGGGCATTTCAGCTGCAACTATGGAGGCCAAAGGCTGGAGAAAAACTCCCCAAAGGTTTGTTCTACATGAGATCTTGGGAATCTTAGGACTTTCCCTTAAGTTCTGGAGGGGAACCCCAGTAATGACTGAGAAAGAATTCCCAATCACATTATAGAATAGGAAACAGGATAAAATCAACTACAGATATGATGTAAAGAAGATGATGGAGTGGGCCATTTTGTAGGGTGGAATTGTTTGTAGTGGTCATACCTGCTGCATGTAACTGGTGGATCAACACACAGATCTCATGGGCCCACTGGGAGATAATTTCAGTGGAAGTGAGATGCAAAATATAAAAGGTCATGCAAATATCTTCACCATTTGATGTGAAACCAGCTTGACAGATGCAGGTTTTTAGTCTCTTGTGCTCACCAGTCTCTATCATAGTGAGGAGAGCATTAACCTGCCCAAGGGCACAACCTTTCTGACTTTTCTACTGGATGGTTTTAAAATGAACACACTTTAAAATAGAGTAGGAAAAACTGAGGTTGCTTGACATTTTGATATTAAATTGCCTCTACTCAAGGAAAACAATGTCAAACAAAAATTAAGCAAAGTATTAAAGCTTTAATTTAAAGGAGCAAAAACTTTCTGTTATCCATTATAGGATGATGCTCTTAGAAATAAAATTGGCTTCAGTCTTAAGTGTCACTGCCTGCTGGCCTCACTTATGACAACAGATAAAGCTCGCAGGCGTTGCTCATCTTACAACCAAACCTCTCAACATAAAATAATGCCAACAGCTGCTCATAAGAAATAAGAAATCAGATTCAAAATGTTTGAAATGTTTTTTATTTGGGTGGGGGTTAAGGGAGTGGTTGGATGGACGGTGTGTGTGTGTTTGCACACTAATGTGTTCTTTTGTAGATACACTTTAGTTTTAGTTTAAAAAATATATAGATCACCGGGGACTGTTTAGACTCAGAAAACTCCCACAATCTAGTGCCACGGGCTTTTTCCAAGGTGTTGGGGTCTGGAATGGTCATGTGAAACATGCAGCAGCCCTTTCCCCACACAGACCTCCCCCACGCAGGACTTTAATGGTCTGGGCAGATTCCCTTACTGCTCTGTCTCAAAAAATGTACAAGATGTCTTACAGAAGATAGATTTACAGCAGTTAAACCCAGTGATTGCACCTGGCAAAGAGCCCATAAGCCACATTTGCCACAAATGATCTACATGTGGTTCACCTTTCTGATCCTTCAGAGAGCACACACTTAAAAATGCCTTCCAGGAAAGTGGAGAAGAGCGAAGCTGTGTGGCCCCCAACATCCTAGCGGGAGCTTGCTGACAAAGGCAGAGCCAAAGTTAGCCTTCAACACAAACTTCCCTCTATCAGAACTAACTTTGACATATTCTGATATAGAATCTATGTTTCTCTAACTGTCCTAGTTTATAAATCTCCTTCCCAGGCTGGCATAAAATTTGGCCTCAACATCAGAAAGCAGGCACTCTCAATCAGAAGATGAGAACCAAAAGAGGTTAATCCATTTAGTCTATTTTCTAATTGGAATGGGGCTCTCTCTCATTGGATAGTATTGTAGCAAGTGATAGCATTCTGAAAGTGGGAAGGTCACAGGGCAAATTATGGAATTAACAAAAAGAGAATGATGATTAATATATTTCTGTAAGATCTTCAATGCAGCCACAGAAGATAAGGATGGAAGAAGCTCCTTAGCCTCCAATACAAATTGTTTCCATACTAACAGTCAAATGATATGCTTGGTTTGGGGGCTGTGGGGAGAGCAGAAGGGAAGACCTCTTCTATGCATGTTGGTTATGTTATGAGAAAAGAATTCAAAATGAAGTAGACAAAACTTAACAAGTTTACTTTCAAACTTCTTTTCAACTTCTGTGTCTTCCTGTCCTGTGGGTATAGGGTTGGGGGTTTAAGCATCATCGTTTTTAATAAAAACATAAATTATGTAAACTGACCAACCATATCCTGACTTTTGCCTGTTACTCTGAATGAAATCAGACTCAGAGAGTATCAGTTAGTTTTGCTGCATAACAAACCACTAAATTTTAGTGGGTTTAAGCAATCATTTGTTTAGCAATTTGGGCTGGACTAAGCTGGCCACTCTGCTGACCTGGGCCAAGTTCATTTGTGTACTTGAAGTCCATGGGGTCAGCTCAAGCTGGCAGTGGGCAAGTTAGCCTGCACTTTTCCATAGGGGTCCTAGGTGGGCTCCAAAGGAGTGTGAAAAATCTCTTAAAGCCCAGCCTTGGAACTAACATAAAGTCAGTTCTGGCACATTTTATTTGCTAGAGCAAGTCAACAAAGCCAAATCATAGTCAATAATCTTCACTTCCCAAGCCATAAAGTCATAATGCAAAGGGGTATAGCTACATGGAGAAGAAGAATTTCTGACCATTTTTTCAATTACCACAAGAATGGCAAAAGCCATCTATATTAGTCTTTTCAGGCTGCTATAACAAAACACCACAGACTGGTGGCTTAAACAATAGAAATTTGCCTTCTCACAGTTCTGGAGGCTGGAAGTCCAAGATCAAGATGTTGGCAGAGTTAGTTTCTTGAGTTCCCTTTCCTTAGCTGTAGATAGCCATCTTCTGTGTTTTCACAAGGCCTTTCCTCTGTGCAAACACTTACCTTTCATCTCTCTGTGTGTCCCAATCTCTTATTCTTATAAGCACAGCAGTTAGATCAGATCAGGCCCCAACCTAATGACCTCATTTTAAATTAATTATCTCTTCAAAGGTTCTATCTCTACATACAGTCACATTCTGAGGTACTGAAGCTTAGGACTTCAATATATGAATTTTGTGGGAACACAAGTCAGCCCATACCAGCACCAAAATAAAAACAATCAAAGATAGTACACAGGTGATGGAAGATAAAATGAAATCTCACATGCAGAAGACAGGAGTCATTCCAGCTCTTTTATCACCTGCAGCTTGGACACATGGGATACAATGGTTTGCCAGTTTCCTGCATCCTCAATCCCCTGCAAACATTTAGTCTGTCAGCTGCTGTAATGTGCATCCCTTAGATTTCACCCTTTTTGTGTAATTAGTCTACTTCTCCTGCAAAATGACACTCACCAAAGCAGAGTTTAAATCAGAGGACACTGGGGAATTTCAGAATGTTTTAAATCTGGCATATCTTTGAAAAATCAGCAAAGGCAAGCTTGAGGTGAGTGTCCACTATGCTAAAGGTGAATATTCTGATGCTGTGGGTATCCAAGCAGTGAAAAGACAGAGCTTCCCAGCCTTCCAAACACATATGGCATAAGTGAGCCATCATGGGGCCCCCAGTACCCAGTATGATGGGGATTCCCAAGTATGAAAACACAGGGGAGGCTTCTTCTCTTATGATACAATTATATTCTCATGGCTAAAGATCAAAATGAACTAAGAATGAGAACGTTTTGACCAGCCCTGAGAATTAATTCATTTTTTATTCATAAGATAGTCTCCAAGTGCCTTTCAAGACCTCTGAGTGTGTCCTTTGCCTTCTATGTGTTGAGTTCAGAGTGCCCCTTTTTGGCAAGAGTATTCATGACAGGCACAGGTGTAGAATCTGATACACTCCTTTCCCTTTGAGTCTTAAAAAAGACTGCTCTAAAAACTAACCCTGCACATTACCAAAGCAACACACAATAAGAGTACATTGAGAGCCCAGTGTATGTCCAAAATCTGCTTTTCCAATTTTATGGTAATGCTATCCTCATTTGATCAGCATGAGAGAGAGTGCCTCTGACTCACATACCTAGCTCTCTCTCACCTGTGCTCAGACAGTGCTTTAAGGAATTCAGCCAAATTCAAGTCAGTGCCTTGTTCTTGGATATGAGTGCTGAAAATGGAGAAAAGAATGGTCCACATGTCATAATAAATGTTGGAATAAAATTAATGCTTTTTTTCTGTCAGCAGAAATATATTTACATTTCACAATATGACTCAATAAATGTCAAGAAATGTGAAAATGCATAGAAGTGTTGTTTCTTTTTCTTTTTGTCTTCCAGGGAAACAGGGTGGCACCAGTAAATAAAAGAGGATGTTAACAGAAGGAATCTGTTTATAATCAGTAAAGCTCAGGGACCAGGAAGATAACGCAGATCCATTTTTAAGGTGAAGGCCGAGAAATTCAGAAATAGAGAGTAAAAAAAATAACTATGTATCTGTCAATAATCACTTGAAATGTAAGTGGATTAAATACTCCACTCAAAAGACATAAGGTGGCTGAAGGGATAAGAAAACAAAACCTTTATATATACTGTCTACAAAACACACATTTCAGATCGAAAGATACAAACAGACTGAAAGTGAAGGGATTGAAAAGATATTTCTTGCAAAGGGGAATCAAACAAATAAATAAAATGCTGGGGTAGCAATAAATATATCAGATAAATATATCAGAAAAAAATAGACTTTAAAACAAAGGCTATGATAAGAGACAATGAGGGACATTACACAATGGTAAAGGGATCAATCCAGCAAGAAGATACAGCCCTTGTAAACATGTATGCACCCAACATAGGAGCACATAAATACATAAAGCAAATATTGATGGACATAAATTGAGAGATCAACAGTAATACAATTATAGCAAAACAATTGAATACCCCATCAACACCAATGGACAGATCTTCCAGATAGAAAAATCAACAAGGAAACATTGGCTTTAAATGACACACTAAACCATAGGGATTTAATGGATATTTTTAGGACATTTCACCCAAAAGCAGCAGAATATATTCTTTTCAGGTGCACATGGAATGTTTCCCAAGATAGATGATATATTAGGCCTCAAAACAGGTCTTAGTGAATTAAGAAGTTTGAAATCATATCAAACATTTTCTCTGACCACAATGGTATGAAACCAGAAATCAATTACAAGAAAAATCTAAAAAACACACAAAAATGTGGAGGTTAAATATCATGCTACTAAATCATGAATGGGTCAACAATGAGCTCAAGGAAGAAATCAAAAGTTACCTTTGGACATTTCAGTTGTTTCCAAGTCTTGGCTATTGTAAATTGCACTGCAATAAACATAGGGGTGCATATATTTTTTTGAATTAGTGTCTTGGGTTTCTCTGGATAGATAAAAAAACAACAACCAAGTTACCTTGAAACAAATGAAAATGAAAACACAATGACCAAAACCTATAAGACACAGCAAAAGTAGTCCTAAGAGAAATTCATAGCAATACATGCCTACCTCAAGAAACAAGAAAAATTGCAAATAAACAATCTAACCTTACACTTAAAGGGAAAAAAAGCCCAAAGTGAGTTGAGTAAAGGAAATAATAAAGCTCAGAGCAGAAATTTAAAATAAAAGTCAGAAAACACAATTCAAAAATCAATGAAAGCAAGAGCTTGGTCTTTAAAAAGATAAACAAAATTGATAAGCCTTTAACCTGACTCATCAAGAAAAAGAGAGAAAGGAATAAATAAAATCAGAACTGAGAGACAAGTGACAACAGACACCACAAAGATACAAAAGATTAAAAGAAAATATTATGAACAATTACATGCCAACAAGTAGGACAATCCAGAAGAAATGGATAAATTCTAAGAATCATACAATTTTCCAAGACTGAGTAAAAAAAAGAGAGAGAGAAAATCTGAACTGATTGGTTACTACTAACAAAATTTAATAAGTAAACAAAGTACTCCCAAATGAACAAAATTCCTGGACTGGATGGCCTCACAGGTGAGTTTTACCAAACATTCAAATAAGAATGAACACCTATACACCTATCCTTCCCAAAATATTCTAAAAAATTCCAGAGGAAGGAAAATTCCCAAGCTCATTTTATGAAGCCACCATTACCCTGAGTCCAAAACCAGACAAACACATTACAAAATAAACAAATAAATAAAATTATAGGCTTACATCCCTGATGAACATAGATGCAAAAACTCTCAACAAAATATTGGCAAACCAAATTCAGCAATACATTAAAAAATCATACACAATGATAAAGTGGGATTTATTCTTGTGGTGTAAGGTTGGTTCAATACAGGAAAATCAATTAACATGGTACACCACAAAAACAAAGTGAAAGATAAAAAGCATACGATCATATCAATAGATAGCATTCATTTACAATAAAAACTTGCAGAAAAGTGGGGTTAGAGAGAATATACCTCAACATAATAATGGTCATATATGACAAACCCACAGTTAACATCATACTCAACTGGGAAAAGGTAAAAGTGTTTTTCAGATCAGGAACAGCACAAGATGCCCACTTTCACCACTTTTATTCAACATAGTACTGGAAGCCCTAGCCACAATAATTGAATAAGAAAAAGAAATGAAAGGCATTGAAATTGAAAAGGCAGAAATAAAACTGTCATTATTTGCAGATGACATGATATTATATATAGAAAACACCAAAGATTTCACCAAAAACTATTAGAACTGATAAATGAATTTAATACAGTAGCAGAATACAAAATTAATATTTAGAAATCAGTTGCATTTTTATACACCAGTAATGAATTATCAGTAAGAGAAATTAAGAAAACAATTCCATTTACAATTGCATAAAAAATACCTAGGAATAAATTTAACAATGGAAGTGAAAGACCTGTACTAGAAAAATTATAAGACATTGAACAGAGAAATTGAACAAGATACAAATAAATGGAACCATATACTGTGCTCATGGTTAGAAAGACTTAACATTGTTAAAATGTTCATACTACCCCATACAATCTATAGATTCAATGCAATCCCTATGAAAATACCAACCCTTATGAAAATAACACAAATACCACAGAACTAACACAAATAATTCTAAAATTTATAAGGAACCACAAAAGACCCTGAATAGCCACAGCAATCTTGAGAAAGAGAAACAAAGTTGGAGGTATCATGCTACTTGATATTAACCTATACTACTCATACAAGGTTATGTTAATTAAAATAGCATGGTACTGGCATAAAAACCAGACACATAGATCAATGGAGAAGACTAGAGAGCCCAGAAATTAACCATGCCTATATAGTAATTTAACCTTTGACAAAGGAGGTAAGAAATTACAATGGGGTAAAAATAGTCTCTTCAATAAATGGTGTTTGGAAAACTGCAAAACTACATCCAAAAAACAAATAAAACTAAACCAGTCTCACACCATATAAGAAAAAACTCAAAATGGATTAAAGACTTAAAGGTAAAACTTGAAACCATAAAACTCCTAGGAAAAAAACATAGGCAGTAAACTCTCTGCTTTGCTCTTAGTAATATTTTTTCTGATATAGACATTTTTCCAAAGAGAACATACAGATGGCTAATAGACATATGAAAAGATAGTCAATGTCACTAACCATCAGAGAAATGCAAATTAAAACTGCAATGAGTTATCAGCGCTCACCTGTCAGAATGACTATCATCAATAAATCAACAAACAAGTGTTGGTGAGGATGTAAAGAATAGGAAACCCTCATTGACTGTTTGTGGGATTGCAAATTGGTGCAGCCACTATGGAAAAAAACATGGAGATTCCTCAGGAAAATTAAAAAGAGAACTACTTTATGACACAGCAGTTTCACTTCTGAATATTTATCCATAGAAAACACGAATTCAAAAGCATATACGAGATCTGACAATTAAATTCAAGAACATGTTACAACAATGTTGCTAACCTTTTTTTGATATCAGAGAGATTATTCATTATAAATTTGTACCAACTGGACAAACAGTTAACCAAGTTTCCTATTTGGAAGTGCTGAAAAGGCTGTGAAAAAGTTAGACGATGGGCTGGCTGAGTGGCTAAGTTGGTTAGAGCATGAGCTCTGAGCAACAGGGTTGCCGGTTGGATTCCCACATGGGCCAGTGAGCTGCGCCCAAGCTGAGCTGCTGCTGAGCTGGTGAGAGCACATGTTCTTAACAACAAGGTTGCCAATTTAACTCCCACATAGAATGGTGGGCTGTGCCCCCCACAAATAAGGTTGAATACAACACCTGGAACTGAGGAGCCTTCAGCTGCTGACAGGCGGCCACATGGTTCAGTGTGCAATAATGTTGCAGGTTCGACTCCTGCATGGGATGGTGGATTTACGCCCTGCCAACCCCTCCCCCCCACACACACACAAGCACAACTAGATCGAAAGCACAACTAGGCTTAAAGCTGAGCTTGCCCCCT
This sequence comes from Hipposideros armiger, assembly GCF_001890085.2. Lineage (NCBI taxonomy): Eukaryota > Metazoa > Chordata > Mammalia > Chiroptera > Hipposideridae > Hipposideros > Hipposideros armiger. Next base: position 239,596 of record NW_017732568.1, read on the forward strand.
CCACAGCTAAGGTTGAAAGACAACAACTTGACTTGGAGCTGATGGGTCCTGGAAAAACACAATGTTCCCCTTCCCAAATTTCCCAACACTGTTCCCTTCCCTAATAAAATCTTAAAAAAAAAAAAAAAGAAAGACAAAGAATAGAAAAAGTTAGACGACCTGAACTTTTCACCAACAATTTATGGCTTTTGCATCACGACCAGGCACCAGCTCACACGGCACTGTCTGTGAGGGAGTTTTTAGCCAGTAAACAAATAGCTGTATTGGAACACCCTCCCTACTCACTCGATCTGGCCCCCAATGACTTCTTTCTTTACTGGAATATAAAGGAAATACATAATGAAAGGAAGACATTTTGATGACATTCAGGACATCAAGGGTAATACGATGAGAGCTCTAATGGCCATTCCACAAAAAGGGTTCCAAAATTGCTTTAAAAGGTAGACTGGGTGCTGGCATCAATGCATAGCTTCTCAAGGGGAGTACTTTTAAGGTGATCATAGAGATATTCAGCAATGAGGTATGTAGCAATTTTTCTAGGATGAGTTCGCGAACTTAATTGTCTGACCTCTTATATACGCCTATGTTTTTGCAGTTATTTACAATAGCCAAGATATGGAAGCAACCCAAGTACCTATCAATAGATGCTTGGATAAAGAAGAGGTGGTAATATATACAGTAAAATATTATTCAACCATAAAAAAAGAAATCTTACCATTTGAAATAACATAGATGGATTAAGAGGGTATTATGCTAAGTGAAATAAGTTACACAAAGATCTTATGATCTCACTTATATGTGGAATCTAAAGAACAAAATAAATGAATAAATAAAACAGAAACACACTCATAGACACAGAGAACATTTTGATGATTGCCAGATGAGAGGGGGATTGAGAGGATGGGTGAAGAGGTGAAGTGATTAAGAAGTACACATTGGGGGCAAGCCAATTGGCTCAGTTGGTTAAGAGTTAGCTTAAGAGTGCAAGCTCTGAGCAACAGGACCACCGGTTTGATTCCCACATGGGCCAGTGACGCTGCACCCAAGCTGAGCTTCCGCTGAGCTGCCAACAGGTAGCAGGATGGCTCAGCTGGTGAGAGCACATGCTCCTAACAACAAAACTGCCTGTTCGATGGTGGGCTACGCCCACTCACAACTAAAACTGAACTCGGCACCTTGAGCTGAGCTGCCGCCCGGATGGCTCAGTGGATAGAGTGTGCACTCTTAACAACAAGGCTGCCAGTTCGAATCCTACATGGGATGGTGGCTATGCCCACCCTCAACTAAGATTGAACACAGCACCTTGAGTTTAGAGGTCACGAGCTGCCGATGGGCAACCAGATGGCGACTGGTGCCCTCCACAACTAAGATTGAAGAACAATAACTTGGCTGGTCCCCCTCCCCAATTCTCCAACACTGATCCCCTCCCCCAATTCCCCAATTTTAAAAAAATTAGTAGTTATAAAATAGTCATAAAGATGTAAAGTACAGCATAGGAAATATAGTCACTAACATGCTAATAAGCATGTATAGTGCCAAGTGAGTACTAGACTAATCTGATGGATCACTTCATTAACTGTAGAAAATAATTTGACTGTAAATTGTAATTGAAAAAAAAACACAGAATAGTAATCAAAACAGCATAGTATTGGCATAAAATATCACACAAACCAATGAGACAAAATCTAAAGTGCAGAAATGAACACATGCATACACATACTGTCAACTAATAGTGTTTGACAAGGGAGACAATAATATTCAATGGAGAAAAGTCATTCTCTTTAATAAATGGTGCTGAGAATATTGGATATTCACATGTAAAAGAGTAAAAATAGACTGCTGTCATACACCACTCACAAAAATAACCTCAAAATGGCATGAAGATTTAATTGTAAGACAGAAAACCATAAAACTCCTAGAAAAAAGCATAGAGAAAGATGTCTTGGCATGGGTCTTGGCAATCATTTTTGGGTATGACATCAGAAACACAAGCATCAAAAGCAAAAATCAAGGGCCGGCCGAGTGGCGCGATGGTTAAGAACTGGCTTGGGACGCCAGAGGGCCCCGGTTCGGATCCCACATGTGAGGGCCAGTGACACTGTCCTCCACAGCTAAGATGCTGAACAACAGCTCAATCTGCTGCCATGAGTTGACGGCGACGGCGTAGGCTGCAGCCCCTGTGGCAGTGGGTTGCCATGGGCTACCGTATGTAGCCAGCAGCCAGCGTGAGCGGCCAGCAGACGCAGTGAACGGCTGTCCAGAAGCCGGCTGATCTGCCTCACCCGGGAAGAGCGCAATGATGGTACCAACTTGGGCCAGTGAAGCAACGTCCTCCACAACTAGACTGAAGAACAAAACGACAGCAACTTGTCTGTTCCCCTTCCCCCAATTCCCCAGCACTGTTCCCATCCCCCCAATTCCCCAATAAAAATCTTAAAAAAAAGCAAAAATTAAAAAGTGGGGTTACATCTCCCATCTGACTTATTTCACTTAGCATAATGTTGTCTAATTTCATCAATATCGTTGCAAATGGTAACATTTCATTCTACTTTACAGCCAACTAATACTCAATTGTATAAATGTACCACAGTTTCTTAATCCAATTGTCTACTAATGGGCATTTTGATTATTTCCATGTCTTGACTATTGTGAATAGTGCTGCTATAAACATAGGGGTACATATATTTTTTGGAGTTAGCATTTTGGATTTCTCTGGATAGATACCTAAGAGCGGAATTGCTGCCTGACCACTGTGCTGTACACCTGAAGCTGAAGCTGAATGATATTGAATGTCAACTATAATTTTATATATATATATATATATGGTCATGTGTTGTGGAGTATGGGGAATAGAGTCAATGAAATTGTAACAGCTATATACGATGTCAGAGGGGTATTAGATTGGAGGAGGTGTTATCATTTTATGAGGGGTGTAAATATCTATTACAATGTTTTGTACACCTGAAACATAAAAAAGGGGGGGTTACATCAAATTGAAAATCTTCTGCACAGCAAAGAAACAATCATCAGTATGAAAAGCTACCCATGGGGTAGGAGAAAATATTTGCCAACTGCAAATCCGATAAGGGGTTAATATGCAGAATATTCAAGGAACTAATAGAACTCAAGCAACAAACAAACAAACAAAGCAAATACTCTAATTTAAAAATGGGCAAAAGACCTGAATAAACATTTTCCCAAAGAAGCTATTCATATAGCCAACAGGTACATCACTAAATATTAGAGAAATGCAAATCTTAATCACAAAAGAAAAAATTCACAGTGGTCAGATATCTACACAGTTCATGAAGTGGTTTCCCTAATAAGACAAGTGCTCATCCGACCCCCTACAAAATCTTTACAACATTATTGATTATACTCCCCAAACAGTATTTCATATCTCTGTGGCAATATTGTGACTACTAATTTGTACTTTCTAATCTCTTTACCTTCTCCCTCATCCCCACCCCCCTTCCCACCTAGCAACCCTCAGTTTTTTTCCCCCCTATATGTCTGAGTCTGTTTCTCTTTTGTTTATTTGTTCATTCTGTTCTTTAGATTTCATACGTAAGTGAGATCATATGGTATTTGTCTTTCTCTGTTTGACTTATTTCATTTAGCATAATATTCTCTAGGACCACCCATGTTGTTGCAAGTTGTAATATTTCATTCTTCTTTATGGTTGAGTAATACTCCATTGTATAAATATACCAAAGGTTTTGGTTTTTTTTATCCAATTGTCTATTGATAAACATTTCAGTGGTTATATTGTGAATAGTGCTGCAATAAACATAGGGTGCATATATTTTTTTCAAATTAGTGTTTTGGACTTCTTTGGATACCCAAGAATGGAATTGCTGGGTCATAAGGTAGCTCCATTTTTCAATTTTTTGAAGTACCTCCATACATTTTTCCATAGTGACTGCACCAGTCTGTAATCCCACCAACAGTACATGAGGATTCCATTTTCTCCACATCCTTGTCAGTACTTGTTTGTTGATTTATTGATGATAGCCATTCTGACCAGGGTGAGGTGGTATCTCATTGTTTTTATTTGTATTTCTTTAATGATTAGTGATGTTGTAGATGTCTGACCACTGCACTGTACACCTGAAGCTAATAATATTGAATGTCAAATATATCTATATCTATATCTATATCTATATAGCCACAGGATATAGTGTACAGCATAAGGAATAGAGTCAATGGAATTGTAACAGTTATATATGATTCCAGAAGGGTAGTAGATTGGGGGGGTTATCTCTTTGTGAGGCATGTAAATGTCTAACTATTGGGTTGTCAGAAAAGTCACGATGTATTTTTTCTATGTTTTTCATTGCAAAAATGCATCATGACTTTTCCGACAACCCAACATTACATTGTTTTTTACACCTGAAACTAATAAAAAAATCACAAGGAAATATCACCTCCAACTATTACAATAGCTAAAATTTAAAAAGACAAGAGATGTATTTCCAGTCAAAATGGCAGAGTAGGTAAATGCTGTGCTTGCATCCACTCACAACCACACCAGAATTACAACCAAACAACTACAGAACAACCATCACTGAGCATCTCCTAAAATCTAGCTGAACAGAAGTCCTACAACTAAGGAGATACAGAAGCCACCTCAAGACTGGTAGGAGGGGTGGAGACATGGAACAGGCTGATTCCACACCTGTGTGTGGTGGTCAAAACTCAGGAAAGATATCTTGGCTGTGGAGGTTCCCCAAGATGAGTGAGAGGTACCAGCCTCACACCAGGCTTCCCTGCCCAGGGTTTCAATGTTGGGGAGAGAAGCTCTCATGATTTCTGACTGTGAAAACCAACAGAGATTGTGGGTGAGTGAGTTGGAAGTTGCTTACACTCCCAGGTGATCTTCTTGAAGGGCTTATGCATGGACTTACTCATTGATGGATTCACTTGCTCTGAGCTTCAGTGCTAGGGCAGAAGCTTGAGAGGCACGAGAGACATACAGGGAGGAACTGAGCTATCTGGCTCCAGGATGTGGACTGGCACTGGAAGGGCAGCTTTCTTCCAAAAAGAAGGGCTGTCAGAAGCCATCATTCCTTTGATTAGCCCTCCCCCTATTAGCTTGCAGACTTGGGTGAATGCCATATCTGTGTCTCCATCAACTTGGCTAACACCATTCGCCCTGCTCTGGTTATTCCCTGAGACCCTGCCCCACCCAACTTGCAGGCACACCCAACCCACTTCCAGTGGCTTTTCCCTACAATAGCCTGTCTTGGCTCATGCTGCACATTTTCCTAAAATATTTCAAAGGCTCACATACCCCAAACAAGCAGCATGTGTCTTCAGCATGACCCATACTTCTTGCTAAGTAGAACTGAGCTCAGCATAAGTGGCACCCAGTCTTGGTTCACAGCTTATCCTCTCCCAGGCACCTACAAAATCAGAGCAAGTAGTGGCCATCTGCAGATTGCTTTGTGGCTCATTCCAGGAGTCCCCAGTAGCTGGCAAGCCCAGTGGTTGTGTTTGGACCAAAACGGACCACCACCCAGCTGCCTCCACAGATGACACACCCAAAGGACAGACTGGGCAGGCACCAGAGTCCTGCTAAATCAAATCATACTCCATATAGTCAGCCCCTGCATCACAACTCCTCAACTGTAGTCAAGGCCAGACCTCACAGCCAACCAGCATGAGGGTCAACACCACTTACTGATGTGCAAATAGCAACCAAGGCTCAACTACAACAGGAGAGTACACACAACCTACACAGTGACACACCTGGACCACCTGACTCAGGTGACCAGGACACATGTGCCGCTGGGCCCCAAAGGCCATCTGCTACATAAGGCCACTCTACTAAGACTAGGAGACATATCAGCTCCACCCAATACATAAAAACAAACACAGTAAGGCAGCCAAAATGAGGAAACAAAGAAACATGTCCCCCAAAAAGAAAAGAACAAAGCTCCAGAAAAAGAACTAAAGGAAATAAAGACAAGCAAGATGCAGAGTTCAAAACACTGGTTATAAGGATGCTGAACTATCTCAGAGAGAACTTAAAGAGATAGGAAATATAAAAATGGATATGAAAACATAATAAAGACCCAGTCAGAAATTAAGACAATAACTCAACAATAGATTAGATGAAGCAGAGGACAGAATCAGTGATTTAGAAGATAAGGTAGCAGAAAATACCCAATCAGAACAGTAAATAGAAAATAAGAATCCAAACAAAATGAGGATAGTTTAAGGGGGATAACATCAAGCATAATATCATTTGCATCATAGGAGTACAAGGAGGAGAAGGGTGAGAACAAGAAACTGAAAATCTGTTTGAAGAAATAATGACTGAAAACTTTTCTAACCTGATGAAAGAAACAGGCATACAAGTCCAGGAAGTGCAGAGAGTCCCAAACAAGATGAGCCCAAAGAGGCCCACAATTATGTTGATTCTTCCAATGCATGAACATAATTAAAATGTCCATGTTACCCAAAGCAATATACAGATTTAATGCAATCCCCATCAATATCCCAATGGCACTTTCTTAAAGAAATAGAACAAAAATCATCAGATTTGTATGGAATTACAAAAGACCCCAAATAACCAAAACAATCCTAAAGGGGTGGGGGGGGAACAAGGCTGGACGTGTCACATTTCCTGACTTCAACTTGTACTACAAAGCAACAATAATCAAAACAGCATAGTATTGGCTGTTTTGACAATAATCAAAACAGACACAGACCAATGGAATAGAATTGAAAACCCAGAAATAAACCCACATATATATGGGCAGATAATTTTTGACAAAGAGAGAGCCTTAAAAGCAGCAAAGGAAATGTAGTTAGTTATGTACAAGGGAACTCCTAGAAGACGATCAGTAGATTTCTCAACAGAAACTTTGCTGGCAAGTAGGGAATGGCATGAAATATTCAAAGTGATGAAAGGTAAAAAACTTTAACCCAGACCACTCTACTAAGCAAGGCTATCATTGAAAGAGAGATGAAAACTTTCCCAGACAAGAAAAAACTAAAAGAGTTCACCACTAAACCAGTATTACAAGAAATGGTAAAAGGACTTCTTTAAGTAGGAAAAAAAATAAAAAACACAAATAAAAAAATATAGAACAGAAAAAAAATCTCACTTTAAAAGGAACAGTAAAAGCAGTGGATCACCCAATTATAAAGCTAGTACAAATGTTAAAAGGCAAAAGTAGGAAGGTCATTTATAATTACAACAATAAATTAAGTGATACACACAAACACACACACAAAAGAAGTAAAAATTGACAAAAACATAAATATGGAGGAAGCGAGTAAAAATTATAGTGATTTTAGAATGTGTTAGAACTTAAGCAAACATCAACTTAAAATAGATTGCTATAAACACAGCATGGTATAATGAAGCACATAGCAACCACAAATCAAAAATCTGTAATAGATTTAGAGAATTAGAGAGAAAGGAACTAAATATAATGCAATAGAAAGTAATCAAATATAAGAGAGGAAAGCATGAGAATAGGAAAGGAACAGAGGGGAACTACAAAAACAATCAGAAAACAATTAATAAAATGGCAATAACTACATACTTTTTTGGGGGAGGAGGCATGTTTCCTTTTTTTTTCTCTTTTACAGATTTTATTGGGGAATTGGGGGAGGGAACAGCGCTGGGGAATCGAGGAAGGGGAACAGACAAGTTGCTGTCCTTTTGTTCTTCAGTCTAGTTGTGGAGGATGTCGCTTCACTGGCCCATGTTGGTATTATCATTGTGCTTTTCCTGGGTGAGGCAGTTGCTGGCCGGCCATTGGATGCAGCTCACAAAAGCGCACGCCAGCTGCCTGCCAGTCCCACTGCAGCCTACACCGTCACCGGTGATGCACGGCAGTCCAGCTCCAGGTCGAGCTGTTGTTCACCATCTTAGCTGTAGAGGGCGCAGCGTCACTGGCCCTAATGTTGGACCCGAACTGGTGGCCCTGCTGCTCAGAGATGGTGTCCCAAGCCAACTCTTAACCAACACACCACTCGGCCAGACACTTCTTTTTTTTTTTAATTAAAATTTCTTGGGGTGACAATTGTTAATAAAGTTACATACATAGCTTTCAGGTGTATAATTCTGTAATACATCACCTATATATCACATTGTGTGTTCACCACCCAGAGTCAGTTCTCCTTCCATCACCATATATTTGATCCCTTTTACACTCTTCTACCACCCCCACCCCTTACAATCTGGTAACCACTAAACTATTGTCTGTGTCTATGAGTTTTTGTTTCTTCATTTGTTTGTCTTGCTCTTACATTGTTTTCAGTTTTATATACCACATATCAGTGAAATTATATGATTCTCAACTTTTTCTGTCTGACTTATTTGGCTTAGCATGATAATTTCAAAATCCATCCATGTTGTCGCAAAGCATACTTATCATTAAGTACTTTAAATGTAAATGAACAAAATATTCCAATCAAAAGACATAGGGTGGCTAAATGGATAAGAAAAAAATTCATACATATGCTGCCCACTTTAGATTGAAAGACAGACACAGCCTGAAAGTAAAGGGATGGAAAAAGATATTTCATGCAAATGGAAACTTTTAAAAAGCTGAGGTAGCAATATTTATATCAGATAAAATAAACTTTAAATCAAATACTTCAACAAGAGGCAGTGAATGACATTTTGTAATGATAAGAACATCAATCCAACAAGAGGATATAACTCTTGCAAACATCTATGCACTCAATGTAGGAGCATCTAAATATATACAGCAAATATTGGCAGCCATAAAGGAAGAGATCAACAGTAATACGATAATAATAGGGAAATTTAACACTCCATTGACATCAATGACTAGATCATTCAAAGAGAAAATCAATGAGGAAAATATGGCCTTAAATTACATATAAGATCAAATGGACTTAAGAGATATATTTACAACATTTCACCCAAAAGCAGCCATATATACAATCTTTTTAAGTGCATAAAAAAAAAACCTCAATAAATTTGAGATTTAAAGCACATCAAGCCTCTTCTCGGATAAAAATGGTATCAAAATAGAAAAACGTTACAAGAAGGATACTGAAAACCACAAATTCATGGAGGCTAAATAACATACCACTAAACAATGACTAGATTAACAATATAGAGTACAAAATCAAAAGTACCCTGAGACAAATAAAAATGAAATCACAATGTCCCAAAATCTATGGGACACAGCAAAACATTTCTAAGGGGAAAATTACCTCAAGAAACAACAACAACAACAAAAATCCTCAACTAAACAATTTAACCTTATACTTAAAGGAACTATCAATAGAAAAAGAAGAGCAAACAAAGCCCAAAATGAGTAGAAAGACAGGAGTAATAATAACCAGAGTGGAAATCAATGAAATAGAGACAAAAAAATAAAAAAAATCAATGAAACCAAGACATGGTTTCTTGAAAAAATAAACAAAGTTGATAAACCTTTAGCCAGATTCTTCAAGAAAAAAAGAGAGAGGGTCCAAATAAATAAAATCAGAAATAAAAGAGGAGAAGTGACAAACAGTACCAAAGGAATATAAAGGAGTATAAGGAAAAATTATGAGTAATTATAGGCCAACAAATGGGACAACCTGTAAGAAAGGGATAAATTCCTAGAAACATAAAAGCTTCCAAGACGGAGTGAAGAAGAAACCGAAAATATGAACAGATCAATAACTGCTAACAAAATTGAATCAGTAATCAAAAAGCTCCCAACAAGCAAAAGTCCTTGACTGGATGGCTTCACAGGCAAATTTTATCAAACACTGAAAGAAGAATTAATATGTACCTTTCTCAAACTATTCCAAAAAAATCAAGAGGAGGGAAGCCTCCCAAGCTAATTTTATAAGGCCAACATTATTCTAATTATAAAACCAGACAATGAAACCACAAAAAAATAAAATTATAGGCCAACATTTCTGATGAACATAGATGCAAAAATCCTCAAAAAAATTACAATCCAGATTCAGCAATATATTAAAAAGATCATATGCCTTAATCAAACGGGATTTACTCCTGGAATGCAAGTTTGGTTTAACATAATAAAGGCCATATATCAAAAACCCATGGCTAACACCATACTCAACAGTGAAAAGCAAAAAAATTTCCTTAGCGGTGAAGAATTAGACAAGGATGTCTACTTTCACTACCTTTATTCAACATAGTATTGGAAGTCCTAGCCACAGTAATCAGATAAGAAAAATAAATAAAAAGCATCCACTTTGGAAAGGAGGAATTAAAATTGTCACTATTTGCATTGACCTGATACTATATAGAGAGAACTCTAAATATTATACCAGAAAAACTATTAGAACTAGTAAATGAATTCATTAAAGTAGCAGGATACAAAATTAATATTCAGAAATCAGTTGCATTTTTATACACCAATAATGAACTCTCATAAAGAGAAATTAAGAAAATTCCATTTGCAATTGCATCAAAAAGAATAAAATACCTAGAAATAAATTTAACCAAGGAGCTAAAAGACCTGTGTTTGGAAAACTAAGGCTTTGAAGAAAAAATAATTGAAGACACAAAAAAATGGATAGCTACATCATGCTCAAGGATAGGAAGAATTAACATTTTTTAAATGTCCACAATACCCAAAGTAGTCTATAGATTCAATGCAATCCCTATCAAAACACCAATGGCGTTTCCACAGAAATAGAACAAATAATCCTAAAATTTACATGGAATCACAAAAGACCCTGAATAGGCAAAGCAGTATTGAGAAAGAAGAACAAATTTGGAGGTATCGTGCTACATGATATCAAACTATACTACAAGCCTATAGTAATCAAAACAGCACGGTATTGGCATTAAAAAAAAACAGGCACATAGATCAATGGAACAGAATAGAGGACCCAATAAACCCATGCTTATATGGTCAATTAGTCTATGACAGAGAAGGCAAGAATACACAGTGGGGTAAAGACAGTCTCTTCAATAAATGGTTTTGGGAAAACTGGACAGATGCATGCAAAACAAAAAAATGAAACTGAACCACTTTCTAACACCATATACAAAAATAAATTAAAAACAATTAAAGACTTAAAAGTAACACTGGAAACCACAAAACTCTTAGAAAAAACAAAGACAGTAAACTTTTTTACATTGCTCTTAGCAATATATTTTTTTAAGGAGTCTCCTCAGGCAAGGGCAACAAAAGAAAAAAAATAAACAAAAAGGACTACATCAAACAAAAAAGTGTCACACAGTGAATGATATCATCAACAAAAGTAAAAAACAATTTACTGAATGGGAGAAGATATTCACAAATTATACATATGATAAGGGGTTAATATACAAAATATGTAAGAAAGTTATTCAACTTAACACCAAAAATCAAACCATCTGATTTTAAAATGGGCCAAAAATATGAAGACACATTTCTCCAAAGAGCACATAGAGATTGCCAACAGACATGAAAATATGCTCATCAATAATCATCAGGGACATGGAAATTAAAACCACAATGAAATATTACATCACACCTGTCAAAATGGCTATCATCAATAAATCAACAAACAACTGTTGGCAAGGATGTGGAGAAAAGGGAACCTTCATGCACTCTTGGTCGGACTGTAAATTTGTGCAGGTACTATGAAAAACATTATAGAAGTTCCTCAAAAAAATAAAAAATAGAACTACCATATACCCATCGATTTCAATTCTCAGTATTTATTTGAAGAAATGCAAAACACTAATTTGAAAAGTTATATGAACACCTATGTTCATTGCAGCATTAATTACAATAGCCGAGATATGGAAGCAACCTACTCACAGGTGTCCATCAATACATAAATGGATAGGGCCGGCCAAATAGCACATTGGTTAAGAGCTGGCTTGGGACGCCAGCTCTGAGCAGCAGGGCCCTGGTTCGGATCCCACATGAGGGCCAGTGACACTGCCCTCTACAGCTAAGAT
>NW_017732568.1:252609-286398 GCF_001890085.2 Hipposideros armiger
GGGGGTTGTTACCTGGTGAGGGTGAAAAAAGGGTAACTATTGTATTGTTCTGTACACCTGAAACTAACAATAAAAATAATAAATTAAAAAAAAAGGATTTTCAAAGTTCATCCATGTTGTATCATATATCAGTACTTTATTTCTTTTTATGGCTCAATAGTACTCTATTGTATGAATATATCACATTTTATTTATCTATTCATCAGTTGATGGATATTTGGGTTGCGCCACTTTCTAGCTATTATAATTAATGCTACCAACAACATTCATGTACAAGTGTTTGTGTGGGCATGTATTTTCAAATCTCTTGTTTTCCCGTGTTAATTAGGTTATTTGTCTTTTCGTTATTGAGCTGTAGGATGTCTTTATATATTCTAGATACATACTGCTTATCACATATATTTTTTTAAATATTTTGTTCCATTTTGTGGGTTGTCTGTTCACTTACTTAATGGTGTCTGTGCAAGCACAAAAGCTTATGATTTTTATGCAGTCTAATTTATCTATTTTTTGTAGCTTGTGCTTTTTTAACTTAATTTTTCTTATCTTCAAAACTTTTTATTCTTTTTTTTTCTTGTATATTATGGGTGTCATAGGTTGCTTAATATTCGTACATATCTTACTCACTAATTTCATGTGCCATTGGAACTTCAGTTTTTAATTAAACAATTAACTTCACATTCAGTGAAAATAAACAGTTTAAGCTATTTCCTTCTTTGATAAGAGTCAAAATTCTTAAGCTATGGGGTAGCTCAGGTCCCTGCAGCTTGGAAGTTGCATCTGTGAGAAATTGTGTCCTCCTGCCAGTGGCATTTTCAGGAGAAGGGGTGTTTTTTCTGTCCAGTGAAGCTCTCATCAAGTTTCAGTCCAAATAAAGCTGAAAGAGTTTTCAGATTGTGAGGATGAAGGTCAGGGAACTTCTGATGAGAGTTGTTCCATACATTTGTTTTTTCTAGTACTAGGGTTGCCAATCAAAGAATGAGTAAGTTCATGCTTAACCCAGTATAGACTAAACAGCCAGAGGACTGGGGATGGGAATTTGCTTACAAAGGCATTTCCTGCGTGGTTTGGAGGTCAATGGCAGTGAAAAAAGTTAGTTGAGGGGCTTCATCTATGACTCAACATATGTTCATGAATGTAAAGCCCCACTTTTGCATTTAAAGATTGTAAGCAGGGAGCAAGCTTTTATTTAACTCTACTAATAAAAGGCAGATCCCCACCAAAATATCACTCTACATGGGACACCTCATGCTGAACTCCTGCAAAGCAAGGAAACTAGGTCATGTTCCCAACTGTTTAGAGCTAGATCTTTTCAATTAATAAAGAAAAAATGTCACATACTACAGCACAGTACTCAGAAAAAAAATAGATTAGAATTTGCCTATTCTAATTACTTTAGTTAATTTTATAAATTGAACTGATTTGCAGCAGAACAGTTTAACTAGAATTTAGTTCTTATGATTACCCTGCCAGTGAATATTATCAATGGTCCAAAATTCATTTCTCATAGTGCCAAAATAATAGAAAATTTTCTGCCACAGAAAAGAGTCCAAAATTACCAAAGCTATTCTATATTTAAAGCATATAAAATGTTGGAGAAAACACTGAAAAATAGAGTTCTGACTTTGAAAGATTTGGAATAAATGGAAAGCTCTAATTAAGAGGAGTAACTCCCAAGAGTAAATAATTAGAATATATAATTATACTATACCAATACTAGAATCAAGACCAGTGATGACTAAATAATCCTGTTTTTTTTTAAGTATCATACAACAAATAGGTCACCGTAATATAAATAGAAGATTCCACAAGGGAAACTAAAATCTCAGGTTATGCAGCAAAAATGATAAATATCAAAAGAAATGACAGTAAAACACATCAAATGTTGGGGGAGCAGGCTGGCCCACACATTTTGGACTTGAGTCTTTCCCATCCCAGCCACTCATCTTTTCCTCTAGGTTCAAACATGACACCTGGGTCATATGGCATGCCTTTAAAGCATCTTCCCCTGGAGAGCCTTTCCCAACCCTTCCAAGCTGAGGTAGTTATTTTCCTCTTAACCTGGGACCATCTTGGGCATATCCATACTGGAGATACACCACACTATGCCTCCCCTACAAGATGCTGGGCTCCTAGAAGGCAAGCTCAGCGACTTGCTCATCTCTGTATTTCAATGACCTAGGAAGGAACCTAGTAAATAATTGTTACTGAATGAGTAAATGAAATGCATTTTGCTTAAATACATAAGTGTAGCTACCACTGTGACTGTTATAGTCACGTCTTTCCTTAATCTAGAAAATCCAATACTGCTTCACACATGACTGAAATACAGTACATATAGGAAGCAATCTTTTTATTTTAGAGTTAATGATATTGTTCTGTGTTAAACAAATCAGAGAGAAACAAATACAATGAATTAAAGTGAATGCATCATAGAATGTAATGCAAAATGTTCAAGATTTACTTTTTCTTTTGTTTTTACTCTAAACATCATTTTAATATATTTGAGTACAGAGCATCAGTTGCTATGCACAGGTTCCACAGGATCTGTGCTGAGTAATTTGTAATTACCTCTATTGTACAGAAAATCTTGAAAACAATGCATCTTTTTTCCCCCAGAGCTCTTTATGCTACCAAACTGCTAAGCAAATACTTTTCTAGTAAGTAATTCAGAGGCAAATTTCAATCTGGTTCTGATAAAATTATTACAAATTAAGGTGACCTAAATTAATTACTTAGTATTACTTAGCAACTATCAGGAAGAGCTGCTTTGTAGGACATTATTAGTGATGGGAACTAATTTAATGACATAAATAATTCTCTAGTATAATTTGTATCAACTTATTTTGTCTTTTACTTATTTATTTTTGGTTTGTTTTATTTTGAAAGAGATAAGCACATTTACGTAACATACCTTTTAACATTTTAAACAACATGTTGACCACGTATTGCCATATTGCCAGAGTAAAAATAGTTTCCTCTTTCATAAAGTGTTTACTGTTCAACTCTTTGCCAGTATGGACAGGTATATCTAGAAACATATCTCAAAGTTGTAGAATTATTTCATGTCATAAAAACACTCCAAAATTCAGGTATTTTTTAATTATTATTTTTAAATTATTTGTTTTTCTCAGAGTTGACAAAGTTGATAATCAATTATATTAGCTTCAGGTGTATAGCATAGTAGTTAGACATATAATTTATTCAGTGATCTCCCTGATTACTCTAGAACTGACCTGGCACTATACATAGTTGTTGCAACATTATTGACTATATTTTCTATGCTGTACTGTACATCCCCAGGACTATTTTGTAACTGCCAATTTGTATTTCTTAATCCTATCATCTTTTATACTCAGCTCCCCAACCCCGTTCCCCTCTGGCAACAATCAATTTGTTCTCTGTATCTATGAATCTGTTTCTATTTTGTTTGTTCATTTATTTTATTCTTTAGATTCTACATATAAGTAAGATCATATATTATGTGTCTTTCTCAGTATGACTTGTTTCACTTAGCATAATACCCTGTAGGTCCATCCATGTTGTTGCAAATGGTAAGATTTCATTCTTTTTTATGGCAGAGTAATATTCCATTGTAATATATACCACCTCTTTTTTATCCAATCGTCTTTTGGGCATTTTGGTTACTTCCATATCTTGGCTATTGCAAATAGTGCTGCAACATAGGGGTGCATATATCTTTTTGAATTAGTGTTTTGGATTTCTTTGCATAAATACCCAGAAGTGAAATTACTGAGTCACAAGGTAGTTCTATTTTTAATTTGTTGAGGCACATCCATGCTGTTTTCCGTAGTGGCTGCACCAATTTAAAATTCCATCAACAATGCACATCTGCACCAACACTTTTTTATGTTGATGATGACCATTCTTACAGGTGTGAGGTGATATCTTATTGTAGTTTTAATTTGCATTCGTCTTATGATCAGTGTCATTAAGCATCTTTTCACATGTCTATTGGCCATCTATATGTCTTCTTTGGAGAAAAGTCTATTCAGTCCTCTGCCCATTTCTAAATTGGGTTTAGATTTTTTTGGTGTTGAGTGAGTTCCTTATAAATTTTGGATAGTAACCTCTTATCAGATATATCATTGGCAAATATCTTCTCTGATTCAGTAGGCTGTCTTTTTGTTTTGCTGATGGTTACCCTCAATGTGCAAAATTTCTTTACTTTGATGTAATCCTGTTTATTTATTTTTTCTTTTGGTTCCCTTGCCTGAGGAAACATTAGAAAAAATATTACTAAGAGCAATGTCAGAGAGTTTACTGCCTATGTTTTCTTCTAGGAGTTTTATGGTTTTGTGTCTTACATTTAAGTCTAATCCATCTTGAGTTTATTCTTGTATATGGTGTAAGAAAGTGGTACAGTTTCATTTTTGCATGTATGGGTCCAGTTTTCTCAACATTATTTATTAAATAGACTGTCTTACCCAACTGTATATTTTTCCCTTCTTTGTCACAGATTAAATGACTGTATAGGTATGGGTTTATTTCTGGGCTCTCTATTTTGTTCCATTGATCTATACATCTGTTTTTATGCCAGTACCATGCTAGCTTGATTATTATAGACTTGTCGTAGAATTTGATATCAGGTATTATTGTTGTCGGAAAGTGGGCCTTTCTTGGCGCAAAGTCCAGGTCCTTGACAACTTGAGCAAGGAATTGAACGAGATGCCAGAGTAAAGCATTGAAAAAGTAGTTTATTTGAAAAGATAGTACATTTCAAAGAAGTAGAAGTAGGCCTGAGCAGTAGAAAATGGCTCAAGGGCCCATTATTATAAGAGAAATTACATTCCAAAGAGTTTGGAGCAGACCACATGCAAAGGCGTGGCTCAAAAAGGAAGAAGCGGTCAAAAGACCAGGGAATCCAAAAAGGGAAAAAAGGGACAAATTTTCCAGGATTTGGGGGTTTTATCCCTTCTCTAGAAATGGGCTGTTCCCCTAAGGGTGTGGGACCACTTGATTAGCACCTGTGATTGACAGGGTGTACTGCGCAGTGCGAGTGACTGGTCTGATCTAGTTGTACCCATTTGTTTTAGGGGTAGATAGTTACAATGAAAAGAAGTTTGGATGGAGAGGGGAGGTCACTGGGCAGTCACATTCTGTGGGACGTGCAGAAATGCAGAGACCCAATGTCTGCCTCTATCTGCCTACCTAGCCTTCCCCTGGAGAGATGTGATCCCCATGAAATCTCTATGGGAAGCTGAGGGACAGGGGGTCTCTTCTTCTGTATCTGCTTCCTACTGGGCAGGGTCATAGAGCTGTCCCTTCCTATTGGGGGATTCACGGAACTCTCACCCTAGCTGATTTTAGATGAGAGGAAGGGGTCTCGAGCTCTGCCTGGAAGACCACGTTGGCTTCTTTGGTTGTGACCAGCAATCTTGTTGGGGTATTCTCTGTATCCCCAAAGTCCCTGAATGAGGAAAAATAGATTTTAATTAATAAATCTGTTAGCTCTTATGAAGCCTGTGGCCATTCAGCCTGTCACTCAGGTGGCATCAGTTGTCTGGGCCCAGAATGGGTTTGGCATTCAGCTTACTGGCCTGGGGGGACATTAGGATGTCACAGGCTTTCAAATAGTTATCTGAAGCAGGAGACTTCTATTGTTTAGGATTCAGAAACTGATTTACAAAGCAATCAAGAAGCAAGGGGCTAGAACTATAGGATTCAGGCTAGGAGCAATCTTTAGTCTAGGATTTACAAACTGGTTAGAAAAGTAATCAAAGCCAAGAACTAAAAAACTAAGAAACTAGGGAGGAGACTTAACATTTCTATACTTAATATTTCTATAGGAAAGAAAACTTAAAATTCTTTGGGGGCGGATCTCTTGGCCGGCAACAATATGACACCTCCAATTTTGTTCTTATTTCTCAAGATTGGTGTGGCTATTCAGGGTCTTTTGTGGTTCCATATAAATTTTAGGATTCATTATTCTAGTTCTGTGAAAGACGCCATTGGTACTTTTATAGGGATTGCACTGAATCTATAGATTGCTTTGGGTAGTATGGACATTTAATGATGTTAACTTCCTAACCATAAGCATGGTATATGTTTCTATTATTTGTATCTTTTTCAGTTTCTCTCTTCAGTGTCTTACAGTTTTCTGAGTACAAGCCTTTTACCTCCTTGGTTAGGTTTATTCCTAGGTATTTCATTATTTTGATGAAATTGTAAAGGGAATTGTTTTTTTGAATTTCTCTTTCTGACAGTTTGTTATTGGTGTATAAAAAAGCAACTGATTTCTGGATATTAATGTTGTATTCTGCTACTTTATTAAATTCATTTGTCAGTTCTAATAGTTTTTGGGTGGAATCTTTGGTGTTTCCTATTTATAGTATCATGTCATCCTCAAATAATGACAGTATTACTACTTCCCTTCCAATTTCATTGCCTTTTATTTCTTTTTCTTGTGTGATTGTTGTGGCTAGGACTTCCAGTACTATGTTGAATAAAAGTGGTGAAAATGGGCATCCTTATATTCTTCCTGATCTTAAGGAAAACCCTTTTTTTTTTTTAGCTTTTCCCCATTGAAGATTATTTTAGCTGTGGGTTTGTCATATAGGACCTTATTATGTTGAGGTATGTTCCCTCTAATCCCACTTTTTGCATCTGTATTTATCAGGGATATCAGCCTATAATTTAATTTTTTTGGTAATGTGTTTGTCTGGTTTTGGACTTGGGATAATGTTGGCCTCATAAAATGGGTTTGAGAGCTTTCCCTCCTCTTGAATTTTTTGGAATAGTTTGAGAAGAATAGGTGTTAATTCTTCTTTGAATGTTTGGTAAAAATTCACCTGTGAGGTCATTCAGCCCAGGACCTTGGTTTGTTTAGAGTCTTTTTTATTACTGATTCAATTTTGTTAGTAATAACCAGTTAATTCAGATTTTCTGTTTCAGCTTGATTCAGTCTTGGAAGATTGTATGTTTCTAGGAATTTATCCATTTCTTCCAGGTTGTCCGATATTTACTTATAATCATTTGTATTTCTGTGGTGTCAGCTGTCACTTCTCTTTTATTTCTGATTTTATTTATTTGGGCTCTCTCTCTCTCTCTCTCTCTCTCTCTCTCTCTCTCTCTCTNTTCTAGGAATTTATCCATTTCTTCCAGGTTGTCCGATATTTACTTATAATCATTTGTATTTCTGTGGTGTCAGCTGTCACTCTCTCTCTCTCTCTCTCTCTCTCTCTCTCTCTCTCTCTCTCTCTCTCCTCTCTCTCTCTCTCTCTCTCTCTCTCTCTCTCTCTCTCTCTTTCTCTTTCTCCTCCCATCCTCCTCTTGATGAATGTTGTTAAAGTTTTATTTTTCTCTTTATATCTAATTAAGATAATTCTGTTTATCTTTTCAAAGCACCAGCTCTTGCTTTCGTTGATCTTTTGAATTGGTTTTTTAGAATTTATTTTGCTTATTTCTGCTCCAGTCTTTATTATTTCCTTCCTTCTACTCACTTTGGGGTTTGTTTGTTGCTATTCTTCTAGTGCCTTTAAGTGTAAGGTTAGATTGTTTAGTTGAGATTTTTCTGATTTTTTGAAGTAGGCCTGTATTACTATGAATTTCTCTCTTAGGACTGTTGTAGCTGTTTCCCATTGATTTGGGGTCATTGTGTTTTTTATTTTCATTTGTCTCAAGGTATCTTTTGATTTCTTCCTTGGTTTTCTTGTTGACCCATTCATTATTTTGCAGCATCTTATTTAGCCTCCATGTCTTTGTGTGTTTTTCAGTTTTTTTCTTGTAATTAATTCTAGCTTTATACCATTGTGATCAGAAAAAAATGGTTATGGCTTGTAGTATTTTAATCTTCTTAAACTTATTGAGACTTGTTTTGTGGCCTAATATATCATCTATTTTGGAAAATGTTCCATGCACACTTGAAAAGAATATATAGCTGCTGCTTTGAGGTGAAATGCTCTAAAAATATCAGTTAAATACATCTAGTGTAGTGTGTCATTTAAGGCCCCTGTTTCCTTGTTGATCTTCTGTTTGGAAGATCTGTCCATTGGTGTCAATGGGGTGTTAAACTCCCCTGCTATAAGTGTATTAATATCAATCTCTCCCTTTATGTCAGTCAATATTTGCTTTCTATATTTAGGTGCTCTTATGTTGGGTGCATAAAAGTTTACAAAGGTTATATCCTCTTGTTGAATTGATCCCTTTATCGGTATTTAATGTCCCACTTTGTCTCTTATTATAGCTTCTGTTTTAAAGTCAATTTTGTCTGATATAAGTATTGCTATACCAGTTCTTTTTAATTTCCATTTGCATGAGATATCTTTTTTCATCCCTTTGCTTTCAGTCTGTTTGTTTCTTTCAATCCGAAGTGGGTCTCTTGTAGACAGCATATTTATGGGTATTGTTATTGCATCCATTCAGCCCTCCTATGTTTTTTGATATGAGCATTTGATCCATTTACATTTAGTGATTATTGATTGATACGTAGTTATTGCCATTGTGTTATTCATATTTATGTTCCTTCACTTCTTCCTTCTTCTTAAATTCCCTTTAACATTTCTTGTAATACTGGTTTGTTGGTGATGAGCTCCTGCAGTTTTTTCTTGTTCAGGAAGCTCTTTATCTCTTTTTCAGTTTTAAGCCTTATTGAGTAGTTTTTGTTGTAGGGCTTTGCTTTTCATTACTTTCAATATTCTGTGCCAGTCACTTCATGACTGCAAAGTTTCTATTAAGAAATAAGATGACAGTCTTATGGGTGCTCCCTTGTAAGTAGCTTAGCTGCCTTTCTCTTTCTGCTTTTAGGATTGTGTCTTTGTCTTTAACTTTTGGCATTCTAATTATAATGTGTCTTGGTATGGGACTTTTTGGGTTCATCTTGTTAGGGACTATCTGTGTTTCCTTGGCTTTTATGTCTATTTTCTTTGCCAGGTTAAGAAAATTTTCAGTCATCATTTCTTTAAATAGGTTCTCCACCACTTCCTTTCTCTCTTCTCCTTCTGGTACCCCTAGGATGTGAATGTTGTTATATTTGATATTGTCCAGAGGTCTCTTAAGCTATCCCCCATTTTTAAAAAAATTATTTTTTATTTTGCTTTTCCAATTGGGTGTTTTCTGCTACCTTGTGTTCCAACTTTATCATTTGATCCTCTGACTCATGTAGTCTACTGGTGATTCCATCTAGTGCATTCTTCATTTCAGTATTGCATTCTTCACTTCTGACTGGTTCTTTTTTATGGTTTATATGTCCTTTTTTATGCTTATTATCTCTTTATTGAAGTTATCACTAGTAAGTTCATCTATTCTTCCCCTAAGTTCACTGAGCCACCATACAACCATTGTCTTTGAATCTGTATCTGGTGTGTTGCTTGCCTCCATATTGCCTCCATATTGTTTAGTTCTGTTTTTAGAGGTTTCTTTTGTTCTGTCATTTGGGATGTATTTCTTTGTTTCCTCATTTTGGTTACATCTCATTGTTTGTTTCTATGTATTAAGTAGATCTGCTATGTCCCTCAGTCTTGGCTGGTTGGCTTTATGGTGCCTTGTGGGGCCCCATGGAACAGTCTCCTTTGTCACATCAGCCAGGTGCTCTAGGAGTGTCTTTTGTGTGGGTTTTGTGTGTCCTCCTGTTATAGTTGAGCAATGATTGCTATTGACATGTCAGTGGGTGAGAATGACCCTCAGGCTGATTAGCGGTGGGGTTTGGTCACATCCATAGCATAAGGGTTGCTGTGCAGAGGCCTTACCCATGGAGTGGGATTTGCCCCATCAGGCTCTGGAACCTGCTGAGATTTCCCTTTGTGTGTGCTGATTGTAGGGCTAATTTGGTGGTGCTCTGCTCTGACCCAAAGCCCACATCCACTTATCTTGTTTTCAGGGCTTCTTGGGAGAGGCTTCAGTGCAGACCCATGTCAGCCACTGCCTGTGACTGGGTGGAGACTACTTGGAGAAGTTACAATGAGATTTGCAGTTTGTTGCTGCTTGTGCTGGACCTGGAGGCACGTGGGAAGCCAAGCTGAAAATTGAGGATGGCTACCACCAGCAATGGGCCTGATATAGCTCTGCAAAAAGCTCAGGACATCCTAAAGCTCTCTGTTCCCTGTCAGCTCCCATAAGGCTTAGCTTTTAAAAAAGCCTTGTGTGGTCCATGAGTTGTGTGTGACAGGATCTCAGGGAGTCACCAGGGTGGGACAAGTGGTGTTCATTAGGTTAATGTTGATTCTGGTTTGGTGACAGTGCTGAACCTGGAGCTACAACAAAAACCTCAGAGTATTCTGAGAGCAGCTATCACACTCATGGAACTAGCAAAACCCCAAGAGTTGTCCATGAAACAGTTCAATTGGGTAAGGTTGGCTTGTATCCAAGTATGTGCCTCTGCCATTTCCCAAGTTGGGTGGGGCACGGTCCCAGGGAATCACTAGGATGGAGTGAGCAGAGCTCACCAGGCCAACACAGATTCAGATATGGCCATGTGGGGGAAGGCTCTACACAGGAAAGATGGCAGCCTCCTGCCAGCTGCACAAAGTGAGGATTTTACACAGGGAAAATGGCAACTGTTCCTTCAGTCCTCACCCTGAAACCACAAAACTTATTTTCTCCCTGTAAGTCTGACTCCTCCCAAGTCATGGACCCTCTGCTGGAGCCCAGGGTGACTGCCTGTGAGTACGGGAGCATGTACATGGTCCCTTTAAGAAGAGGATGTCTTGGTTATCCACAGCCTTGCATCTCACCCAGATATTCAGAATCCTCATGGGTTTCCACTGCCATATGTTGTGGGGGCTCATCTTCCTGGCACTGGTACTCCAGGCTGAGGAGCCCGGTGTGGAGCTGGGATCCCTCACTCCTCCAGGAGGGTCTTCCATGGCCAGGATATCCCTCTTGATTATCAACCACAACACATAGGTGTGAGGCTGGTCTTTTTGTCTCTGGCCCTCTTACCAGTCTCCATGTGAGTTCTTTACATCCTTAGTTATAGGACTTCTGTTCAACTAGACTTCAGATCGTTCTCTAAGTTGAGTGTTCTATAATTTAGTTGCAATTTCAATGTGGTCTTGGGAGGAGGCATACACAGTATTTACCTACTCTGCCATCTTTTTGGTTGATATAGTTTTAACAACCAATTCGTGATGGCACTTACCAGTAGTTGGTAGAAACATTAGGCATGTATGAAATTCACAAGATAGTTTAATATTTGAAAGCAAGTCAAATGGGTTTTTGCCTAGGTTTGTTCAGGTCAGCCTGTGCTGGGTTATAAAGCAGAATCCTTCAAACCTGTGTTCACTACCCTACAATAAAAATTAGGGCTAAACTGAAGGCTCAAATGTATTAAAGAATGTTCATAAAATCAGATAAAAAATCTATGGCTTTTTTTTTGGATCCAGACAACTGCAAGACATCTTTCAAATAAAATTTCACTAGTTAAGCTTGACATTTAAATAGGAAAGCAAAAATATTATTTTCAGAATTATAAACCACCCAGATAATAACTGAGATCACATCCTTAAATGTAATCAACAGAATATCAGTGATTATAGTTCTCATATTGTTTGTGCTTATGTCTAGTAGCCTCTGAGTGATGACAATGGACTCCTTGATTACCAGCCAATGTCCAATGTCCTATTCATCTCAGTATCTCCTGTGCGTCTCTTCTTTTTTTATAATGCTTTTGTTTTACCTTCCAATTATCCCTCCTGAATTTTCCCATGAAAATTGGAATTTCTTTTTCTGACTATATAGTAAAATTTTTAAATGTTATTATGGGTCTTATTCAGTGAAAAATTGGGCAGTTAATGACATTACTCTATTTTTATTTTTTTAATCTACACTACCCACATTTTATTGTGGATTTTATTTATATTTATATTGTTACTTAATGTAAATTTTCTTTCCCCTTGCATTTTTAACTAGTGATGGTTAAACTTGGAGTAAATACAGCTTTGTGAGGTGTTGCAGGCACTCAAAAATCCAGGGTGCATGCACACAGACCAACCTAAAAGCTACATGTAGGTTTCTTCAGTTGGATCTAGACCTAAAAAAATAAAGCTAGCTACAACAAATTATTTTCTTTTGAAGTCCTGCCTTATCAGTGGCTCATATTCGAATGTTTATTAGTCAAAAGGTTTCTTCTGTGAGGGAATCATTCTGGCATTTTGCAATGGGTGAAAGATTTTCTAAATTTAGTAGCATGCATAACAAAAAGCAACCATAAAACCTTAGAATTAGAAAGGATTATACAAGAATACTGTGAAAGGCTATACACCACCAAATTCAATAACCTAGAAGAAATGGAAAAATTCTTAGAAACATATAACCTTCTTAGACTAAATTATAAAAAACTGGAAACCTAAATAGACCAATCAAGAGTAAGAAAATTGAAACAGTCATAGAAAACCTCCCAAAGAACAAAAGCTCAGAACCAGATGGCTTCACTGGTAAATTTTACCAATTACTCAAAGAAAATCTAATACTCATACTTTCCAAAAACTCAAGAGAGAGAATATTCCATAACTTATTTTATAAGGCCAACATTACCCTGATATAGAAACCAGACAAGGACAACACACACAAAAAATGTACAAGCTAATATCTCTGATGAACATACATACAAAACTCTTAAAGAATATACTAGCAAATTGAATACAACAATACACTACAACAATCAAACATCACAATCAAATGGGGTTCATTCCAGGGATGCAAGGATGGTTCAACATAAGAAAATCAATCAATTTGATACACCACATTAGCAAAAGATAAAAATCATATGATCATATCAATAAATGAGGAAAAAGCATAAGACACAACATCCTCTTATTAAAATACTCAGTAAAATGGGTATAGAAGGAAAGTACTTCAAAATAAAAGCCATATGACAAATACTCAGCTAATATCATGCGTAATAGTGAAATATTGAATGCTTTTCATTTAAAATTGGAAAAGATTTCCTTCTTTCATCCTTGTTAAAATGTCCTGGATGTTTTAGCCAGAACAATCAGGCAACAGAAAGAATTAAAATGCATCCAAATTGGGAATGAAGAAGTAAAACTGTTACTACTTGCAGATGACATGATTTTATATATAAAACACTAAAGACTCCACCAAAAGACTATTATAAACAATAACCAAATGCAGTAATGATGCAGTATTACAAAATCAATGTAGAAAAATCTGTTGCATTCCAGTATACTAACAATGAAATATCAGAAAAAAGAAAAGAAAGCAATCCCACTTATAATTGAAACAAAAGTGATAAAAATTCCTAGAAATAGACTTAACAAAGGAAGTGAAGGACCTATACACTGAAAACCACAAGACACTATTGAAAAAAATTGAAGAAGACCCAAAGAAATGGAAAGATATTCAGTGTCCATGGATCGGGGGATTTAACATAGTTACAATGACCATATTACCTAAAGCAATATATAGATTTAACACAATCCCCATCAAAATCCCAGTGGCGGTTTTCAAAGAAATAGAACATAAAATCCTCAAATTTTCATGAAACCACCAAAGACCACAAATAGCCAAAGAAATCCTGAAAAAAAAAGAACAAAGCCAGAGTTATCACACTCTCTGACTTCAAATTATACCACAAAGCTATAATAGTCAAAATATTCAACATAATTTTATATAGTTTCAGGTGTACAGCATAGTGGTTATCAAAACAGTATGATATTAGCAGAAAAATAGACACACCAAACAATGTAATAGAATTGAGAACCCGGAAATAAACTCACACATATATAGGCAACTAATTTGCTACAAAGGAACCAAAAACATACAAGGGAGAAAAGAAAGCCTCTTCAATAAATGGTGTTGGGAAAATTGGAAAGCCACATGCAAAATAATGAAACTAGACTGCTTTTTGACACCATACACAAAAATTAACTAAAAATGAATTAAAGACTTAAATATGAGACCTGAAACAATAAAATACATAGAAGGAAAAACATAGAAAATAACTTATGGGCCTTGATCTTAGAAGGGCTTTTTTGAACTTGACTCCAAAGGCAAGGGAATTAGAAGCAAAAATAAATGAATGTGACTATAATAACCTAAAAAGCTTCTGCACTGCAAAAGAGACCATCAACAAAACAAAAATTCAACCAACTGAATAGTAGACATATTTATAATGATATCTCTGATAGAAGCTAATATCCAAAATATATTTTTTTAAAAACTCATACATTGTGTGTTCACCACCCAGAGTCAGTTCTTCCTTCAACATATGTTTGACCCTGTTTACCCTCATCTATCATCACTTAATGTGATATATAGATGATGTATTACAGAATTGTACACTTGAAACCTATGTAATTTTACTAAGAATTGTCACTCCAATAAATTTTAATAAAAAAAAACCAAACTCATACAACTAAAAAAAACTCATACAACTCAGCAATAAAAGACAAACAATCCAATTTAAAAAAATGTGCAGAGGACCTGAACAGACATTTTTCCTAAGAAGACATACAGGCGGCCAACAGATATATGAAAAGATGTTCAGCTTCACTAGCTATATGGGAAATGCAAATCAAAATCACAATGGGATAACCTTACACCTGTTAGAATGGCTACTATTGATAAGAGAGTAATAACAAGTTTTGGAGATGTTGTAGAGAAAAAGGAAGTCTCGTACACTACTGATGGTAATGCAAATTGGTACAGCCACTATCAAAATAGTATGGAGGTTCTTCAAAAAATTAAGAATCAGGCTACCACATGAACAAGCAATCCCTCTTCTGGGTATATACCTGAAAAAAATTGAAAAAGCCTAACTCATAAAGATATATGTACCTTTATGTTCATTGCAGCATTATTTACAATAGCCAAAACAAGGAGATAACCTAAATGTCCTTCTATGTATATTTGGATAAAGGAGAGTTGGTACATATATACAATGGAATATTACTCAGCCATAAAAAGAGTATAATCTTGCCATTTTTGACAACATGGATGATCTTGAGAGTATTATGCCTAGTGAAGTAAGACAGAAAAAGACAAGAACCATATGATTTCATTCACATGTGGAATATAAAACAGAAAGCAACAAACAAACAAAACAAACAAACTCATAGACACAGGCAACAGGATGATGGGTACAAGAATGGAAGGGGCTGGGGGATATTAAGAGGGTAAATGAAGTCAAATATGTGGTGATGGAAGAAGAATAGACTTTGGGTAATGAGTACACAATTCAATGTACAGTTGATGTATACCTGAAACTCATACAATGTTATTAACCAAAGTTACCCCAATAAATTTAAATTTAAAAAAAACCCTGGAAGTGCAAGTGATAACTACAGTGTTTGATTGCATTACAAAACAAGCCACCTCATATAACTCCATAGTGATGGAAAGGTGATTTTCAGATGTTGCAGAAAATTCAAAGTCCTTTTAGCTTTACTTGTTTAAATAAAAAGAAGCAATAAACTTTATTTTTTTAATAAAAAATTAACTTAAAAAAGCCAGAAGTCACACCAAATCAGGTCTGGTGAATAACATGGATGAGGACACACCATAATGTTTTTATTTTACAGAAATTGCTGTACCAGAAGTGATGTGTGACACAGATCATTTATGGCACACTTTAAAACACACCTTCTCTTAACTGTAGCTCACACCCAGCTGACTGCACCAAACAAATTGAAACTTGTCACACACTGTTGCTAAGGTTTGATGCACTGCTACCTGTATTGAAGATCCCTGCCTTTTCGTTGGATGGCACTCAGCAGCAGCATTCACCATATTTTGTGTTCACAATGCAAAGGTCCAATGTCACACATCACTTTTGGTATATGGCGATTTCTGTCAAATAAAAACATTACAGTGTGTCCTCATCCACCTTATTCACCAGTCTGGCACTGTGCGACTTCTGGCTCTTCCCCAAAGTCAAAATGACTATGAAAGATAAATGTTTAGAATTGATTCAGGACATCAAGGCAGCCATGACAGTGCAACTAAAGACACTCAGGAAATAGGACTTCCAGAACTGTTTCAGAAAGTGGCAAGAATGATGAGATAAGTGTGTTCAAAGCAAGGAGGAGTATTTTGAGGAGGGATTAATGGCAATGTGTCTTTTACTGTAATAATTTTTTTAATGTAGACATTCACTGTATATTTTTACCACAACTCGTATATATTATGTATCTGACCAGTTACTAAATTTCATGGATCAGAATTCTTTCTGTTATTTTTGTCATTTATAACATTTAGATTTGTTCTAGCAATCATAGCTCACTAACTCATTGTAAGATTATTGATGACCTACTATTATTAAGATAGATTCTTTGAAGTATTTTTTTCCCCTAGAGGTAGCAATGAATTTACTCCAATCCACCAATATAAGTACAACCAATTATTTATTATCTTTGGCAACTGAGTACAGGATAGTAATTAGTAGAAGACTTACAATGAGAGGTGAATGGCCCAAAGGTGAGGGGCAAGAGAGAATATGAGAACGTTCTTTCCATGGTTCATCCAAATTGTGGGTGAATCAAACAATGAGGACATTGTCCTATTTGTACACCAACATATTTTTGTTGTGTCTTCCCTTCCCAAAATGCCCTCAAGACAGTGGGTGCAGACTGTTTGGGACATTGCTAGATACTCACCTTCACAGATGTCAACAATAATGCCAAGTGAATGCAGTGGAAAGAGGATGAGTTGCATCATTAAGCCTGTATGTCCTCAAGCCACACACATAAGAAAAAGTTACTTGCAGGGTTTTGGCCTTCAGTTGTCCCAAATATGGCTTCAAATCTTCACTTTTACAGAGTGGACTTAGCCTTAGAAAAGAATACTCATTTACCTGGGCTTAAACATTGCATTTAAAAGAAATGAATTCCAACCTTTCCACTGGATTACCTTCTTTCAATGGCAAAATACTCTTGAGAACACTTACACAATTCTAAGCAATAAACTAGCACAGTCTCAATAAACAAAATAATTCTTTTACTCATATCAGGACTCACAACAACACTGGATACTCTGGCTCAGTTTTTCTCTCTGGGTAACAGTCAAAAGTGAGGGTTAAATTTCACCTCCCTGGTCTCTTGTTTCCATGTGGAGAATTCCCACTGCAGTACTTGGCTAGACATTGGATTCACTTGGAGAGCTTTTAAAAATAGTAATGGCTGGGTCTCACTCTCAGAAATGTCTATGTAATTCATGTTGGGTGGGCCTAGGCATCAAGATTTTTTAAACTGCCTTTTTGTTCTAATTGCTGCCAAGATTGAGAACTACTGCACCTGATCAACATGGCTGCTGTCTGCTCCCGCCCTTACTCATTTCTGGCCTTGAGAGAGAAGCTAAATTATCAGATCAGTGAGTTGGGGAGAAAGAATTAAGCAAGCTTAGTTCAGTTGTTCTCTATATCTTTCAGATCTTTCTGCCTGCACAGAGGGGGATTCTTCACCACATGGTAAGTTGAAGAGGCCTGCCGCTGTCCAGCTCTGCCTAGGAGTAAGTACTATAGTTATATTTAAGAATGAAGCCCATTTAGTTATAGATCTAAAGTCCAGTCTCCAGTCTGTTCCTTCAGCTTCATATCTGGAATTTTAATTTCCATCTGAGTGTCTCCTGTGCCCTATTTCTCCAAACTTTGTTCCAAACACAGGAGAGGGAAAAAAAAAGATGCTATTTTTTTGCTCTCCTGAAAACCTTAACAGTTCTAACCAAGTCAATAAAAACATAGTCACTATCTGACTGCTGATATTTACCTTTACAAGACTGAATGGTACAGTATAGCTACTTTACTTTTAGTATTTAGTATAATATCTCAAAACAGAAATTCTAGACTGGTCCAATTTAAAGTAATAAAAGTTAATTTTAGAATTTGACAGTTCACCAATTGAAGTAAAGACATATGAAGTAAAAAATGTTAACATTAAAGCCCCTGTTTGTTTTTTGAATACCTACAAGTATCACTATTACAAAAAATATATTAAAAATGTTAAAGCTAAGTAAAAGAAATTAACTTATTATGCCTAAAAGTCACCTGCTAATATTTCTTCCTATAATATTTAAGCTCTTAGGGCCACCAGCTCTGAGCTGAACGCATGGCCACAGCACCCTGCAGTGAGACCAAGTATGGTCTTGGTGCCCTGGACGCTGCTCAGTAGGGAGAGGCCAATTTTTATCTGTAAACACATACACAAAGCCAGTGAGAGATGACAAAATATACCTCTCATTCAGATGCCCTTTTTGGATCCTTTTCCAGGCTCCTTTATGCGATCCTGGGAAACTTACTTCACATTTCAGTTTTTAGTTCTTTTCAATTCATCAGAAATCATGATTCTCATCACCAATGAGTCAAATGTATTTATAGATCTCTTGAAAAACTACATTGCTTTGCAAATAAAGATAATTGAATTACTGTGTCAGGTTTAGATGCAAGAAACAGAAAACTACTTAAATATGCTCAGGTAAATCTCAGTTTATTTTATGGCTACAAATCACATAATATAAGGTGGACAAAAGTGAAATAACAGATCAGGATACCCAAAGGGATCTCAGCTTCAACAATTTACAGAATTTAGGTATTGAGGGACTCAACAAATACATCTGTTCTGTAAGTCTTTATTCAATCAATGATTTCAACACATCCCCAGCTTCAGAATCAATTAAGAGAGATGCAGACATTAAATGACTACTTCCACTTCAAAAAAGTCAGGCCAGAGAATATTGCTTGCGTGAGAGATCAAATAGACTTGCTATATGATAATCATCAATTATTAAAGTATTTCACTTTTGCAATTATAAATATGTATTTATACTTCAGCTGAACACTACAATTTAAACCTATATAACACATAGGGATATGGCTTTGCTCTGAGTTAAATCTTTGAATGGCACTTTTATCTGAAAGTGAACATTAAGATATTAATAATAAACATGAATGCCTCTTTTATGATACAGACATTGTCAAGACCAATAGGTGTGATGATCACCTATGTCATTACCCATACAGAAGGTCAGGAAAATCAGAAATGACACTAGGTAGGCATTTTCTATTTGGTCTTCTAAAGGCTGAGACTCAAGCCAAGACTGAAAACAAATTTTGTCTAAATTTTGAAAACTATTCTGAACTTCAGTGCCTTTCTAAATAAAGAGAGATAAAATGGTGGACCAATAGGTAGACACTTTAGTAATGTAGAGCCTCTAAATTATCTAGGAGCCTCCTCCTTCAGACCTTTGAAATTTGGTCATTTCATTATATGTTATAACAGAAGCTATGCAGGGTCAAAGAAAAATGTAAAATCCATTCCCAGATGAGAAAAAGCTAAAGGAGTTCATCACCACCTAACCAGTATTACAAGAAATGTTAAAGGGACTTCTTTAAGAAGAAGAAAAATAAAAATTACGACTAAGAAAATATTATGAAGGAAAAAAATTCTCACAGACAAAGACAAACACATAATAAAAAGCAGTAGATCAACCAACATTAAAGCCAGTACAAAGGTTAAAAGACAAAAGTAGGAAGATCATGTGTCATTACAACAGTAAATTAAGAGATGCACACAAGCAAACATGCGCAAAAGAAGTAAAAAATAATGACAAAACATAAATGTGGAGAGGGTGAGTAAAAATGGTAGTGATTCTAGAATGTGTTCAAATTTAAGTAACCATCAAGTTAAAATAGGCTGCTATAGAGACGTCATAGTAATGCCGGCAGTGAGGAGGGCTCCCTGAGTTCTCCCCTAAAAATTACCACAAATTGAATAGCTATAACTCATCAGAGGAACCTCTGCTCAACACAGAACAGTTAAGAGACTTGCACGAAGATTTTCTGAAGTTGGGCAAACTGGGTGAGTGGGGGAAGAGAGAAGGGAGGTGTGTGGAGACACAGTCCACATCCATGGCTGTGAAGATGCGGGGCCCCAGGAAGCAGACTGGAGATTGTTACAGCAGCAAGTCAATGGGCTCCCTCCTTATGCCCCACAGTCCCCCCGAGAATTCAGCATAGAGAATGGCGGTGCCCAGCGTGAGGCAGAAGCCTTAGCTCAAAACTGCAGCTGGGCTCTCTCAGTCAGTCAGAAAGCAAAAAAAAACTACATAAGCGGGACCCCACTCTCAGCCCCCACCTTTTCTATGTGGTTCCTGGCAGGGCAAGTTAAGCTGCAGAGGCAGTTCTGGGCTTCTAGCAGCTCAAGAATCTCACACTCTTCATAATCCCCAGCAGAAAGAGGAGACCTGGGCTCAGGTCAGAAGGTGGCTGGCTGCAGTGCTCTCAGCTGCTAGAGCGAAAACTGCACTGACTTTGTAAAAATTACCAACCACACCCCATAACCCCATTCAACTAGAACTGCATCGCCAGGGTTACTCTGGATGCCAGGTGGCCAGCTCTGCCTCCACAAGATGCAGAGGAGTTTTCATGCAGCAGAGGACAACCTAGAGATAGCTTGGTGGACTTCAGCTAAGACTGGAACTGTTTTTGCTGGGGTTTTTTTTTATGTTTTGTTTGTTTTTGTTTTTCTATTTTATTATTATCATTTTTAGTTATATATATATATATATATATATGTAGATATATATTTTTTCCTCCCTTCTCTCTCCCTTCTTTTCTTTTTTCTTTTCCCTGCTCTAAATTTCCTTCTTCTTTCCATTTTTCTGCAATTTTTTTTGTGTGCTCTATTTTGTTTGTTGTGTTTCTTTTGTTTTTTGTATTTTTGATACTTCTGTACATGTTGAGTGTTGGTTGTTGGTTGCTTTTACATGTGAGAGTATTTGGTTTCTTTTGGTGGTTGTTGTCGTTGTGCTTATTCATC
Source organism: Hipposideros armiger (assembly GCF_001890085.2). Lineage (NCBI taxonomy): Eukaryota > Metazoa > Chordata > Mammalia > Chiroptera > Hipposideridae > Hipposideros > Hipposideros armiger. The sequence continues at coordinate 273,339 of NW_017732568.1, forward strand.
CAATTTGTTCTAAAATCGCTCTGCACCAGCCAAAGAGGCACAAGAATCATAACACCCAGAGGCCAACCCTAGAACAAACCAGAGCTTTACTAGGTTTAACCTACAAGAATCACAACCAAATGGAATTCTCTACAAGCATAAGAGCCCATAGAGGCCAAACCTCATCTGAGATGTCAACCCTCACACAGCAGCTTATACACTGTGGACATAGCCAATCCTCATAGGTAGTCAGCCTGGGAATCAATCCCACCTACTGACAAGCCAAAAGCATTCAAAGCTCAACTTCAACAGGAGAAGACACACAACACAAAGGACACCTGTGGAACACACACACACACACAAGAGAATAGGGAGACTGAGCAATTCAAATATAAAAGACACATATCACATAAGTCTACCCAGCAAAGACTGAGAGACCTAGGGGATCTACCTAATACACCAAAGCAAGCACAAAGAGTAAGCCAGAATGGGGAAACAAAGAAACACATCCGAAATAAAAGAACAGAAGAAACCTCCAGATTCAGTGGAACTAGATGAAATAGAGGCAACCAACTTATCAGAGGCAGAGTTCAGAGCACTGATGATAAGAATGTTTAAGGAACTTAGTGAGAACATAAAGAAAGATAAAGATATCATGAAAAACAACCAGTTAGAACTAAAGAATACAATAACGGAAGCAGAGGATTGAATCAGCAACTTAGAAGACAAGATAGCAGAGATCACCCAAGCAGAACAACAAAAAGAAAAATGAAAAACATTGAAAATAGTTTAAGAGAGCTGTCGGATAACATTAAGCACAACAACATGTGTATCATAGGAATGCCAGAAAGAGAAGAGAGGGAGCAAGGGATCGAGAACATATCTGAAATAATAGTGACTGAAAACTTCCCTAACCTGGTGAAGGAAATCAACATAAAGCCCAGGAAGTGTAGAGAGTTCCAACCAAGATGAACCCAAACAGGCCCACACCAACACACATCATAGTAAAAATGGCAAAGGTTAAAGACAAAGACAGGATCCTGAAAGCAGCAAGAGACAGGCAGCAAGTTACTTACAATGGCACCCCATAAGAAAATCAGCTGACTTTTCTGCAGAAACTTTGCAGGCCAGAAAATAATGGCAGAAGGTATTCAAAGTGATGAAAAACAAAAGCCTACACCCTAGATTGCTTCATCCAGCAAGGCTATCATTTAAAATTGAAGGAGAGATAAAGAGCTTGCCAGAAAAGAATAAGCTAAAGAAATTCATTACCACCAAGCCAGCATTGCAGGAAATGTTGAAAGGGCTTCTTTAAGCAGAAGGAAAAGGAAAATAATCTAACTAATGAAGAACAGAAATACAAATAACAAAACAACTATGCACCTATCAATAATGATGTTAAATGTAAATGAAATAAATGCTCCAATCAAAAAACATAGGGTGGCTGAATGGATAAGAAAGCAAGGCCCTTCTATATGCTGTATACAAGAGACTCACCTCAGATCAAAAGATGCATACAGGCTGAAAGTAAAGGGATGGAGTAAGATATTTCATGCAAATGAAACTGAGAAAAAAACTGAAGTAGCAATACTTATATTGGACAAAATAGACTTTAAATTGAAGAATATAATAAGACAAAGAAGGGCACTGCATAATAATAAAGGCATTGATCCAACAAGAGGACATAACCCTAGTAAACATCTATGCACCTAACACAGGAGCATCTAAATACATAAAACAGATATTGACAGACATACAGACAGAGATCAACAGTAACATTATCATAGTAGGGGACTTCAACATACCACTGACAACAAGGGACAGACCCACCAGACAGAAAATCAATGTGGAAACAGCAGCCTTAAATGACACATTAGGCCAGTTGGATTTAATCAATATTTTCAGAGCATTTCATCCCAAAGCTACAGAATATACATTCTTGTCAAGTGCACATGGAACATTTTCCAAGAAAGACCATACATTAGGCCACAAAACAAGTCTCAATACATTTAAGAAGATTGAAATCATATCAAGTATCTTCTCTGACCACAATGCTATGAAACTAGAAATCAATTACAAGAAAAAAACTGGAAACCACACAAATACATGGATGCTGAATAACATGTTATTAAATAGTGAGTGGGTAAAAACTGAGGTCAAGGAAGAAATCAAAAGCTATCTCGAGACAAACGAAAATGAAAATACCATGACCCAAAATCTTTGTGATACAGCGAAAGCAGTCCTAAAAGGGAAGTTCATAGCAGTGCAGGCATAACTAAAAAAGCAAGAAAAATCTCAAATTAACAGGTTATCATTACACCTCAGGGATCTGAAAAAAGAACAGCAAAATAAACCCAAAGGGAGTACGAGGAAGGAGATAACAAAGACCAGAGTGGAAATAAATTAAATAGAGACCAGAAAAACAATACAAAAGATCAATGAAACCAAGAGTTGTTTTTTTGAGAAGATAAACAAAATTGACAAAACTCTAGCCAGACTCATCAGAGAGAGAGAGAGAGAGAGAGAGAGAGAGAGAGAGAGAGAGAAAGAGAGAGAGAAGGAGAGAGAAGATTCAAAATAATAAATTCAGGAATTAAAGAGGAGAAGTGACAACAAACACAACAGAAATATAAAAAATGTTAAGAAAATACTAAGAACAACTATATGCCAACAAATTTGAGAATCTGGAAGAAATGGACAATTTTCTAAAATCATACAACCTTCCAAGGCTAATTCAAGAAGAATTAGAAAATCTGAATAGACTGATCACTACCAAGGAAATTGAATCAGTAATCAACAAGCTCCCCAAAAACAAAAGCTCTGGACCAGATAGCTTTACAAGTGAATTTTACCAAACATTCAAAAAAGAACTATCACCTGTTCTATTCAAACTATTCCAAAAAATACAGAAGGAGGGAAGGCTCCCAAACTCTTTTTATGAGGCCACTATTATCCTCATCCCAAAACCAGACAAAGACATTACAAAAAAAGAAAACTACAGGCCAATATCCCTGATGAACATAGATGCAAAAATCCTCAACAAAATATTAGCAAACAGAATTCAGCAACATATTAAGAAGATCATACACTACAATCAAGTGGGGTTCATCCCTGGTATGCAAGGTTGGTTCAATATCCACAAATCAATTAATGTGATACACTACATCAACAAAATGAAAAATAAAAATCATATGGTCATATCAATAGATGTAGAAAAAGCATTTGACAAAATCCAGCAGCCATTTATGATAAAAACTCTTAGCAAAGTGAGAAGAGAGGGCTCATATCTCAACATAATAAAGGACATATATGATAAACCCACAGCTAACATTGTACTCAATGGGGAAAGCTTAAACACTCCGCTTAAGATCAAGAACAAGACAAAATTGTCCACTTTCTCCACTTTTATTTAACAAAGTTCTGGAAGCTCTAGCCACAGCAATCAGACAAGGAAAAGAAATAAAAGACATCCAAATTGGTAAAAAGGAAGTAAAATTGTCATTATATGCAAATGACATGATACTATGTAGAGAGAACCTCTAAGACTCCACTGAAATCTATTGGAACTGATAAATGAATTCAGTAAGGTAGCACAATACAAAATCGATACTTAGAAATCAGTTGCATTTGTATACACCAATAACAAAATATTAGAAGAAAAAATTAAGAAAACAGTCCCATTTACAGTTGCTTCAAAAACTATAAATGCTTAGGAATAAATTTAACCAAAGAAATGAAAGACCTATACTCAGAAAATTGTAAGACACCGAAGAGAGAAATTAAAGAAGATACAAATAAATGGAAACACATACCATGCTCATGAATAGGAAGAATTAATATAGTTAAAATGTCCATACTGCCTAAGACAATATATAGATTCAATGTGATTCCTATCAAACTACCAATGGCATTTTTCACAGAAATAGAAAATAGAAACCTAAAATTTATATGGAACCTTAAAAGACCCTGAATAGCCATGGCATCCCTGAGAAATAAGAACAAAGTCTGAGGTATCCCACTACCTAACATCAAATCATACTACTAGGCTACAGTAATCAAAATGGTATGGTACTGGCATAAAACCAGACAGATCAATAGAACAGAATACAGAGCCCAGAAATAAGTCCATTCATATACGGGCTGTTAATCTATGACAATGGAAGCAAGAATTTACATTGGGATAAAGATAGTTTATTTAATAAATGGTTCTGGAAAAATTGGACTGACACATGCAAAAATATGAAACTGAACCACCTCCTTATGCCATATACAAGAACAAATTCAAAATGGATTAAAGATGTAAATGTAAGACCTGAAACCATAAAACTCCTAGAAGAAAATATAAAGAGTAAATTTGCAGACATTACCCTGAGCAATATTGTTACTAATATATCCCCTCAGGCAAGGGGAGTAAAAGAAAAAATAAATATATGGGATTACATCAAACTTAAAAGTTTTTCAAAGCAAAGGAAGCCATCAATAAAACAAAAAGAAAGCCTATGAATGGGAGAAGATATTTGTGAATGATACACTTGATAAGGGGTTAATACCCAAAATTTATAAAACACTCATTCAACTCAACACCAAAAAAACCCCCAAACAACCCAATTAAAAAATGGGCAGAGGATATGAAGAGACATTTCTCTAAAGAGGACATACAGATGGCCAACAGGCATGTGAAAAAATATTCAACCTCACTAATTATTAGAGAAATGCAAATAAAAACCACAATGAGATACCATCTCACTCCAGTCAGAATGGCTATCATCAGTAAATCAACAAACAAAAAGTGCTGGTGAGGTTGTGAAGAAAAGGGAACCCTGGTGCACTGTTGGAGGGATTGCAGTTTGGTGAAGCCACTATTGAAATCAGTATGGGGGTATCTCAAAAAACTGGAAGTGGAACTACCTTATTACCCAGAAATTCCACTCTTAGGTATCTATCCAGAGAAACCCAAGATGCTAATTTGAAAAAATATATAAACCCCTATGTCCACTGAAGCACTATTTACAATAGCAAAGACTTGGAAACACCCAAAATGCCCATGAGTAGATGAATGGATTAAAAAAACTGTGGTACATTTATACAATGGAGTATTACTCAGCTATAAAGAAGATGAAATTTTATTATTTTCAGCAATATGGATGGAACTAGAGAACATTATATCAAGTGAAATAAGTCAGTCAGAGAGAGAAAAATACCATGTGATCTCACTTATATGTGGAATCTAAAGAACTGAGTAAATGAGCAAAGTAAACAGAAATAGTCTCAAAGATATAGAAGAAAATGATGGTTGCTAGATGGGAGGGTGGTGGGGATGTAGGAGAAGGAGAAGGGATTAGACAGCATCAATAGGTAACTACAATATTGCCACAGGGACATGAAAGACAGTTTGAGAAATATAATTAATAATGTTGTAAATATTTTATAGGGTGTTAAATGGACACATGTCTTGTTAGGGAGACCGCAACATGGATGGTGTAGATGCTTGACCACTGCACTGTACACCTGAAGAGCTGATGTTGAATAACACTGTATGTCAACTATAAATATATATATGGTGACAGGATGTGGAGTATAGTTTGGGGAATGGAGTCAATGGAATTGTAATAGATATGTATGATATCAGGGGGGTCAGTGAATTAGGGGAGGGGCTGTCACTTTGTGAGGGGTGAAAAGTATAACTATTGCATTGTTTTGTACACCTGAAACTAATAAAAAATAAAAGTAAAGAAAATTAAATAGACTGGTATAAGCATATCTTGGTATATATGAAACACATGGCAACTACAAACCAAAAATCTACAAAATACACAAGAAATAAAGAGAAAGGAATCCAAACACAATACTACAGAAAGTCATCAGCATACAAGAGATGAGAGCATGGAAATGAGAAAGGAACAATAAACAACTATAAAAACAATTAATAAAATGACAATAACTATATACCTATCAATAATTACATTAAATGTAAGTGGATTAAATGCTTCAATAAAAGATGAATGAATAGGAGTTCTGGTCAAGATGGCAGAGTTGATCAATGCTGTCCTTACCTTCTCTCATGGCCACATCAAAATTACAACTAATCTACAAAACAACATCATTGATAATTGCCTGAAATCTTGCTGAACCAAAGCCCTACAACTGAGGACATTCTGAAGAAGCCATCTCGAGACTGGTAGGAGGGGCAGAGAATAGGCTGGTCCCACACTCGCATGTCACCATTAAAACTTGGTAGGCATATCTTGGCTGCAGAGGTCCCCCCAGTGGAGCAAGGGGTCTCAGCCTCTCCCTAGCCTGTGATTCAGTGCTGAGGAGAGAAGTACCCATGACTTTTGGCTGTAAAAACTAGCAAAGATTGTGGCTGAGTGAGATGAATGGTGGCTAGAGTTCCAGGCATTGAGATCCCTATTAAAGGAATCGATCATGGACTTCTCACTGATAAACTTCACAAATTCTGAGCTCCACTGCTGGAGAAGCAGCTGGAGACGCAACAGGAACATATGGGGGGGGGTGACTGATTTGTCTGGCTTCAGACAGAAGGCTAGAAGGGCAACTCTCTCCCAGGTAGAGGAGCTGGTGAAAGCCATCATTTCTTCTTTGTTGATCCCTCCCCCTTTCCAGATGCAGGGGCCTGCACTATCTGAGTCTCCATCAAACTGGTTGACACCATTCCTTAGCCACACACTGGTTATTCTGAGACCCTGCCCAACCTAACTTTTGGGTGCACCCAAACTTTAGGGCACTCCCAAGCAGGTTTTGGTACAAACTGCCTGTTTTGGTTTATGCTACAGACTTTCCTAGGGTCTCTCAAAGATTCTTGGAACCCAAACAAGCAAAATCTGGCTTTAGCATGTCGTATATGTTTGACTGAGCAGCCCTAAGCCTGGCACTAGTGACAGCTCACCTTGGTTCACAGCTTGGACTTTTGAAGCACCTCCAAGCACGGCATGGGTAGTAGCCATCTGTGGATTGCTTTGTGGCTTCTGCTAAGTGGTCCTGGGTGGGGAATGGGCTGTGGATAAACTTGAGCTGCGGTGGGTCCCCTTCCAAGTGGCCCTGGGGCTGACATACCAAATGGTCAGCTTCAAAATGAGCTGGAGCATCACCCAGCTGCCTCCAAGGATGACACACCCAAGGGGTGGATTGGGCAGGCACTAGAGCCCTGCTGAGGCAGATCCTGCTCTGTAGGTTCAGCCCCTGCAAGACAACTCTTCCAATGTAGTCAAGGCCAGTTCTCACAACCAAGAGCCTGAGGGTCAATCCCTCCCATTGATGTGCAAACAGCAACCAAGGCTCAAATATAAGAGGGGACACACACAAGGGACACACCTGGATTGCAAAGCTCAGGTGACCAGAAAGATTGCACCACTGAGCCTCACTGCACACCTACTACATGAGGTCACTCTACTAAGACCAGGAGACATAGCAGTCCTACCTAACACATAGAAACAAACACAGGGAGGCAGCCAAAATGGGGAGACAAAGAAACATGTCCCAAATAAAAGAAAACAACAAAGCTCCAGAAAAAAAAACTAAACAAAATGGCGACAAGGAATCCATCAGATGCAGAGTTCCAAACACTGGTTATATGGATGTTCAATGGTCTCAGAAAGAACGTCGATGGAGAGATAAGAAACATAAAAAAGAACTCATCAAAATTAAAGAATATAATAACTCAAATGAGGAAAAGTTTAGAGGGAATCAACAGTAAATTAGATGAAGCACAGGAGTGAATCAGCAATTTAGAAGATAAGGTAGCATAAAACACCCAATCAGAACAGAAAAAAGAATCCAAAAAGTGAGGAGAGTTTATGGGGTTTCTGGGACAACATCAAGTGTACCAATATTTGCATTATAGGGGTACCAGAAGGAGAAGAGAGAGAGCAAGGAATTGAAATCCTATTTGAAGAAATAATGACAAAAAACTTCCCTTACCTGGCAAAGGAAATAGACTTACAAGCCCAAGAAGCACAGAGAGTCCCAAACAAGATGAACCCAAAGAGGCACACACCAAGGCATATTATAATTAAAATGCCAAAGGTATAAGTCAAAGAGATAATCTTAAAAGCATCAAGAGAAAAGCAGTTAGTTACCTACAAGGGAGCTCCCTTAAGACTATTGGTTACTTTCTCAACAGAAACTTTGCAGGCCAGAGGGATTGGTAGGAAATATTCAAAGTAATAAAAAGTATGGACCTACAACCAATATTATTCTACCCAGCAAAGCTATTATTTATAATCAAAGGACAGATAAAGAGCGTCCCAGACAAGAAAAAGCTAAAGGGGTTTATGACCACCAAACTAGTATTACAAGGAATCTTAGAGGGACTTCTTTAAGACAAAATAATAATTAATAATAATAATAATTAAAAATATAAATAATCAAATGGCAATAACTACATACTTATCAACAATTACTTTCAATGTAAATGTCTTAAATACTCCAATCAAAAGATAAGGTGTCTGAATGGATAAGAAAATAAGACCCTTATGTATACTGCCTACAAGAGACTCACTTCAGATTGAAAGACACACACAGATTGAATGTAAAGGGATGAAAAAAGATGTTTAATGAAAATGGAAACACACAAACAAAAAAGCTGGGGTAGCAATTCTTATACCAGACAAAACAGACTTTAAAACAAAGACTATAACAAGAGATAAAGAAGAACCTAATAATCCCACTTCTGGGTATTTATCTGAAGAAACTCAAAATGCTACTTTGAGGTAACAGGTTCATCCATATGTTCATTGCAGCATTGTTTACAATAGCCAAGATATGAAGGCAACCTGGTGTGCCTAAATATATGAGTGGATGAAGAAGAGATCATATATATATATATATATATATATATATATATATATATATATATATAATGGGATATTGCTTAGCCATAAGAGAGAATGAAGTCTTGCCATCTGCGACAATATGGATTGGAACTAGATGGTATTGTGCTGAGTGTAATAGGTCTGACAGTGAAAGACATGTGTTATATGATTTCACTTATGAGTGGAATCTAAAGAACAAAATAAACAAATAAATGAAACAGAAACACTCATGGGTACAGAGAACGTTTTGATGGTTGCCAGATGGGAGGGATGTTGGGGGGTTAAGTGAAAAAGGGGAAGGGATTAATAAATACAAATTGGTTGTTACACAGTAGTCATGGTGATGTAGGGTATAGCATAAGGAATATAGTCAATAATATTGTACTAACTATGCATGATGTCAGATAGGTGCTAGATCTATCGTGGTAGTCAATGGAAGGGGGAGTTGAGGGCAGGGTGAAAAAAGTGAAGGGATAAAGAAATACAAATTGGTAGTTATAAAATAGTCATGGGGATGTAAAGAATAGGGAATATAGTCAATAATATGGTAATAACTATGTATATTGCCAGATTGGTGCTAGTTAGGGGGATCACTTTGTAAGGTATACAAATGTCTAACCGCTATGCTGTACACCTGAAATTAATATAAAATAATATTGAATGTCAAGTGTAATTGAAACATTTTTAAAAGAGGGAAAGATAAAGGGGAATAAGATGTTCAAAATGCCATGTGTAAAGCAAATAAGTCTACAACATAGGAAATATAGTCAATAATATTGTGCTAGCATAATACAGTGTCAGATGGTTGCTGGATTTATCATGGTGATCACTTCTTTAGCATAGGAAACATAATCAATAATGTGGTAATAACTATGTATAGTGCCAGGTGGGTACTGTTGAATAACTGTGATGTACACCTGGAACTAATATAATATTGTATGTTAGCTATAGTTTCATAAAAATCTTTAAAAAGAAGAATGGATAAAGAAGTGAAACATATATGCAATGTATAAGAAAGATAAGATACTCGGACATAAACAAGAATGGAATCTTAACATTTGCAACAACATGGATGAACCTACAGGGTAATGAACTAAGCCAAGGTTGGACAGAGAAAGATAAATGCCACATGATTTCACTTATATGTGTAATTTAAAAACCAAAATAGGTGAATAAGCAAAACAGAAGCAAACAAATAGAGAACAAACTGATGGCTGCTAGATGGGAAGGGGGTAGGGGGTTGGGTGAAAAACATGAAGGGATTAAGAAGTACAAATTGGCAGTTAGAAAATAGTCACAGGGATATAAAGTACAGTATGGAGAATATAGTCAATAATATTCTAATAAGTATACAGAATGTCATGTGGATGCAAAACTTATCAGGGGGATCACTTTGCAAGTCATATAAGTGTCTAACCACAATATTATACACCTGAAACTAATATAATATTGAATGTAACTGTAATTGAAAAATAAAAAAAAATTAAGAAAAGTATAAAATTCATCAAATTCTGGTTCACTGATATTCAATAGTTCTGGTAAAATAATTGGAAAGCAAGATAAAGACTAAACTTAGAAAATTTATGGTCAACTGTGGATTTCACTGAATCTTATTTCCTTTCATTGTAATAAAAAATTGGTTGTATAAGTGCACACCTGGGTTTGGTTATAAAATTTTAAATCTCCCCACTTTAGGCACTTCACAACAATCTTTTAAAAAATATTGCTAATATTCTTTGCTTGAAACTCTTGGCATTTGTTCCTGGAGAAAAAATTTATTCTGGCTCATATGCTAAGAAGTAGTAGAATACATTGATGGTGCTGTTGAGTAGTCTAAAGAACTGAAAAAGTGTGAACTTTAAAATGTCTTAATTCTCTACATTTCAGTGCTAGATTTTGTCCAAGTTGCTACAAATTTGGAGGAGGTAAGGATTTCAATACAAAACATTGTTTTGATTTAACTTATTTCAGATAACCTCAATAGGTGTTTTGAATGTTCTCCCTTAAAATCAAATGATTTTTGTATTTTTTATGCATCTTACCCATTGGATATCTCAACCCCTTCTCTACTAAAGGACTTGAATCTTAACCCTAGCCCCACATATCTATTACCATCTGATCAAACACAGGCTTTCATTCCAACCAGAGTGTAAAACAAGTGTTCCCTTTCTCAATAAGGGTCAACAGTGAATGAAGGGCATTTAGCAAGTAGTGTCCAATAGGCCAGTGTATGCTGTACACATGTGCATACTTTTCAGACTCAAAATCTATGACAAACGGGCCGGCCAAGTGGCGCGTTGGTTAAGAGCCGGCTTGAGATGCCAGAGGGCCCTGGTTCGGATCCCACATGAGGGCCAGTGACACTGCCCTCTACAGCTAAGATGCTGAACAACAGCTCAACCTGGAACTGGGCTGCCGTGAGTTGCTGGCGACGGTGTAGGCTGCAGTGGGTTGTCATGGGCTACCATGTATAGCCAGCAGCGAGCGTGAGCGGCCAGCAGCTGCTGTGAGCGGCCATCCAGAAGCCAGTGACTGATCTGTCTCACCCGGGGAAGAGCGCAATGATGGTGCCAACTTGGGCCAGTGAAGCAACATTCTCCACAACTAGACTGAAGAACAAAAGGATAGCAACTTGTCTGTTCCCCTTCCCCCAATTCCCCAGTGCTGTTCCAATCCCCCAATTCCCCAATAAAAATCTTAAAAAAAATAATCTATGACAAGCTCCAAGATGGTTTTATGGTTAATGTTCATATTGATGATTCTGAGATATCCTGCATATGTTGTAATCAAAATCATATAATGTCTGTTTTCCAAAATAACAATGAGGTATCTTCAAACAAAACATTCCCATGTAGTGTTGCTTAAAGTGGTCATGAAGTTTTTCTAATAAACAGTTCTTCCATTTTAAGAAATCAGGCTAATTTAGGGCATCTTGGAGTTGACAGTTATTTGAATGTGGGAGTTGCAGAATATTTAGGGAAAATAACACAATACAATCTGATGTCTTCAGATAGTTTAGAAAAAGATTCACAAATTAGGCCAGTCCTTACTTTAAAAATTTGAAGCATCAGAGGTATTGATGAACGTCCTGGCTACCAAAAAAGTGTTTACCAATTTATGCTAGACCCATTCTGTAGATTTCATTATCATAGATTAATAAGGAAAATTATACTCAGTGGAGATGAATATTGGGTATTTATGTTCTCTGACATGTACCAGCATGACAAATTTGTAAGTCAATCAATGCCCAACATTTCAGAGAGAGTCATCTCATGCTGAGATTTCATCACAATGAGTTGTGTTTCTCCCGAGAGCTCAAAAATGATTGACTAGGGAAAAAAAGGCACACTGAAAATTGAGTGGGTCCTGGAAGACTGCAATTATTGTTCTGCTTTGGGAATCGGCATACATAAATTCTAAAGGAATTTGGGCAGTACATAATAACTATGTTTTTGTCTTTTGTATTTTATTGGAAATTTGTTCTATTAAAATCATATTGCTTTTTCCTGACACCTTTTTTAAACATTTTTTTATTTACTAATGAGAATAGTATCAAACTATTATACCATTTCAGCATTCATTGCAAACACATATTGTTTCATGACAAAAGATGGGGAGAAAATTTTTTCCTTATTCAGATTCCGATCCCAGTTGCAGAAGGTAATATTGTGCAGTAATTTTGCCATCTTGAAAGATGTGATAGATTATACTAATACAGCCAATTATTTGCTGTCTTTCTATTAAATAACAATATATCACAGCTGATTGCCATGTAACCAGTGATACCATCCTGTGAGAGAAGGACATTTCTTCACCCTTCATGCTTGTGTGTGGTCAACGACTTGTTTAGACAATGGAACAGGGCACACACCACATCCAATGTAAGCTTTGAAAACCATTCTATGATTCAACTCTGTCCTTTTTTCCTTCACTAATGAGATAGCATGTTCCAGATGGAGGCTATTCCTCAAATTTATATCCCGGAATGAAAACCTAAAAAAGAAAAAACATAATGCAAATGAGAAATAAAACTTTTTTTTACTTTACTTTTTATTATGAAATACACATTTTTTAGAATTAGTTTCAGCTGTACAACACAGTGCAATAGTTATACTTTTAACCCCTCGAAGTGACAACCCCCTCCCCCAATCCACCACCCCATTTCCCCCAATATCATACATATCTATTAAAAATCCCTTGACTCTACTCCCACACTATATTGCACATCCCATGACAATATATACATACAT
>NW_017732568.1:290473-298256 GCF_001890085.2 Hipposideros armiger
CCTTCTTTATGTTCTCCTTAAGTTCCTGAAACATTCTTATCATCAGTGTTCTAAACTCTGTCTCTGAAAGGATGGATACCTCTGTTTCATTTAGTTGCATTTCTTGAGGTTTCTTATGATCTTGTTCTTGGGACCTGTTTCATTGTTTCTTCATTCTGGCTGTCGCTCTGATTGCTTCAATGTATTAGATCACCTAGAAAGAAAAAATTAAAAAAAGAGAAAAAGGGAAGAAAAGGAAAAAGAGAAAAAAAGAAAAAAAAGGAGGGGCTCTCTGCCCGCTGTAATCTGCACTGCAGACCACTTGCTCAGCAATAGAGAGATTCTGAGCAACTCAGCACCAACTGCTGGGGGAAAGGGCTCAGTGGGTCATGTGCTGACCTCCCTCTAGACTTTAAGTAAGTTTCCCACAATTAGTTGCTGTGTGCTTTGGAACCGTGCTCACCACCAAAAATCCTCACAGGTTGTTGCAGCCTGTGTGCTGCTGCAAAAAACCCTCTGTGGCCTGAAGAGGTAGGAGCTAGGGAACAGGGTCTCAGCGTGCCCCTGGCAACACATCTCTAGGTGGGTGGGGCTGGCCCCCAGGGTACCACAGGGTGTGGTCAGTGGCCCCCACCAAGTCAAAGCAGCATGCACTCCTGCATCAGCAGCCAACCCACACAAACTCTCTTGGAAAGCCCCAGCTGAATCACGCAGGTTCTCATTTCGCAGCCCTACACTCCCAGGAAAACTCCCTGTCTCAGCCTGTCCCTATCAGCAGCTCAAAGGTCAGGCCAAGCAGCCCAACAGCCAATTGCCACCAAGACAACTCTGCATGCGCAGCGTGTAAATCAGGGACCTAAGGCGAGTCACACACTTCCAGGTCTCAATAAGCAGTCTATTGTAGGCAGAGCACGCTTGTCCAGTGTTTACCTGGCTACGCAGCACAAACAGTATGGAGGGTGGGGATCCAAGGCCACATGCGCACGCACGCACGCACACACGCACACACACATGCACTTCTGTGCCAATTCCAGCAGACCAATGCAGTCCCAGACTTGAGTCTCTGTGTGAGGGCCCAGCCCTGAAAAAATGTTGGCCTCCTGTGCACTACTCGTGTGCAAGCTCCACACCAGGGGAACAATGATTCCAAAAACCTCCAGCTCCCATGCCAAAGGTACTCAGTTCAGTCCTTCTTGGAGGCTCCTGGACCCATGCTCACAAGCTACTCCCTCCACCAGGGACCAGGTGAGTGCTCACCAGCAAGCGAGTCAGTTTGCCGGCTCCACTCTTTCTCCAGACGCACCCAGCCTCACCAATCCGAGCAAAGAGAGTCCTCACTATTTTCTCCTTCCAGCTATAGAATTCCTCTTCCCGGCAACGTAGCTCTGGGGTGGTGAGCACGTTGTGGGGCCGGAGGGTCTCGCCCCCACCGGAGAAGCCTCCCCACTGCTGAGGTGACCCTCACAGGGTTCGCCCTCTCTTTTCTCTGCCTCTCATACCGGACTTGACGTGGCCTCCTCTTTAAGTCCTTCATTTAGAGGTTCTGTTCATCTAGGGTCCAGGGAACTTCCGAGGTTGAATATCTTATAAATTATTTGTAATTTTGTTGTGATCCTGGGAGGTAGTCGGCACAGCATCTGTCTATTCTGCCATCTTACCAGAAGTCTCCTTTTTTGTTTTAAGTCACTGAAATTTCGACATTGTTGGTAACTGCAGCATTAATTTAAACAGTTGAATGCACAATGCAATGAGGCTAAATATGAGAAACCCACACAATAAGGATGGTAGTTCAGGAATAAAGAGTGTGGGTCATTAACAACATTGTTAAATTATTTTTTCAACCCTGAACTACCTACCCCTAGAACTTTCAATATATAAGACAATTGAATGTCATTAGAACTTACGTATTTGTTAGTTGAGCTTACCTGAACTGTGCTGAGAACTTCCCTAACTAAATGATGTTCATCCTTTCCTGTTTCATTTCTGTCACAATGGAAAGGATCTTGCCTCCTACTGCAGAACCAGTCCCCCTTACATTCTCAGGACTTTCTCTGTCAATTGCCAGCTCTCCCTGTACTGGATCCTCCTATTTGCATATGAGTATAATCAGGGACCATCTTTTTCTGCAAGTTTATATTGATTTGTCAACATCTGCACATTCTTCAGTTTGCATTCAGTTCCATACTTATGAGCATCTTCAGTTTCCTGTGCCTAAATTTGTCTTAACACTTACCACACTTTATCCTAATCATCTGTTTTCTTACCTGTTTCACCATTATATGTAGATTTTTAACTGTTTTCTCATGATTACAAAATACATGTTCAGATAAAATTAATAAAATTTAGGAAAGTATATATCTTGTATTTGTAGTACCTACCACATTACCAAAAAATAATAGGAACTCAATAAGTGTTTATTGAAAATGCATGAATGCACAAATTAATAAACAAAGAAAGAAAGGAACTATTTAGTTCTAGTTTAGAGTGGTTGGAGAATGTGCAAGTAATAAAGATTGGGTTGAAATTATAGTTTGTGGTCTGATCATAGAAAGCTTTCAAATTTATGTTAAGGTGTTTGTTCTTCCCTTTGTAGGCAATGGAATACTAATAAAAGATTTTTAGCAAGGAAAAGCATGTTTCAACCTACACTTTAAAAAGAATGTTGGTAACATAAATGATACAGATTAGGAAATGATAGACTGAATATTTAATTGTATAAGATCTAATAAAATTCATATGGAGACATTAAAAGACAAAATTAAAGAAGCAAAAATACATAATATAAGGTGTATTTAAGAAATGGAATTGATATAAATCAAGAAATTAGCTAGTTCTGCAAGGAAAGTGTGAAGTATTGAAGATGATGCAAGGGTTCTAGCCATGCTGGTTGTAAGACCTGAGGACAAGAGAAGGAAATTGTCCTTAATTATTATAAAATCAGTTGTGGGTGCACTGAGGTTGAGGTTTTGACAAGCTTCACTACAGCAACATTTAAGCTCAGGAACATATTTGGGCTGGATATGAAGATCTGTGAGTCACCCACAGAGAACTGATAACTAGGAGATGAAGTGAGTATTCCCTGTGGTGAAATTTGGTTGCAAAAAGAGAATCTAGTCATAGACACAGATCAGAGGATGCCTGTATTTCAGAACAGCTCAGGAAGAGGCATCAATTGAAACTTACAAGGAGTGGTCAGAAATAGAGAATCATCAAGAAAACATGGTACCATAGAACCTAAGGCAGAGAGAGCTCAGAAAAGAAGGATAGCATCTTCAAATGCTGCAAAGAAAGGAAAACATTGACACTGAACCAAGGAATGCTCCGACACATAAATTTTTTAAAAATTGAGTTCCACCACCTCCGGAATCAGATAAATTGATGATGAGATATAAGAATAAAACTGGAAAGAAGAAATTAACATAAAGATATTAATAGGTTATTTGTGAATTGAAGAACTCAGTTTCAGTAGTGATGTTTTCATTGACTACATAACCTTACAGAAATCTAGTCCCTCCAGAACCTCTGTTTATCATCTGTAAAGTAAATTAATTAAATTGAATAATCATTTGACCATCATGTCTACTTCTCAGAGTCTATGTGCATCCTGTTAAACTTAAGTTGTAAATACACTTTCTCTCAAGATTTTAAAATACAATGTTCAATATATGAAACTCTGCTCTGACTCCTTCATAACCTTATTCTATAAAACTAAAGATTTTTAAGTATTAGTCACTTACTTTCTTATGAACATTCCCAGATATCAAGCAATGCCCAAATCAAAGCTTTAGAATCTTACAAAGTTCAAAAACCATAAGATCCATCCATATGTCCTTTTCAAAATTGCTTATGACTATCCTTTTAAAGTCGCATTCCTAAATCACAAAAATATTTTTGCAAAGAAGGGGGTAGTGTGATATTTATTTACCACATTTGGGTATCATTTTTTTGTAACAAATAATAGTAATGTATCTAAAAAGGTCCAATTATAATAAGTAAATATTTCCATTAAAAATCTGACTTTTGGAAAAAACAGGTGGATTTACTGATAGTTATCCCATTTCTCTAAGATGCTTTGGGCTCTAATGGTACAAATACACTATTCTTGGGCTGCTGAAAAATTTCCCCCTTTTTCTTAGAAAACTATTTCTTTTGACTTACTTTCTCTTGTTATTCTGGTTCTGTTTCACGCTTAATGGCAGTGTCAGACTTGAAATGCAGCTCTTTGGTTTTTCTCTCACATGTTTTCATCCATACATTTTCTTTATTCTCTAAGTTTTATTTTATGCATTAATAGTCTAAGAGTATAATATATCAGTTAACATCTATTATTTTTAGGCCATGTTTCTGTTCGACCATTGTCTTGTGACTCCCGACAGTTTATATTTATGAGGCTTTTTCCTTGGGGCCAAAATGGCAGATAGAACAGATATTGAAATTCCCCTTCACCTCTGTGAACAGTTAAAAATACCATGTAGAATATAAAATATTTAGAGCCAATCTCTAAAGCATGACATAATGCATTAAAAGAAGCAGGAACATATAGCAAGGCATCGGATTTGAAGCTACAGTGTTCCCAGGGATCATAAGAGCAAGGATTTTAACATTTGCTCAAGCAACAAGAATTCAAATAGCAGGTCCCAAACCTAAACAAAAGGCAGAACCTGGTTGTCAATAAGAAGCTAAAATCCCATATGTGCTGTTTGTCTGTGAACACAAATCTGGATATCTCTGTCTACACTATGGCTACTATACCTCCATCTATGGCATTGGTGAGTAGCTTGCTTCTTACTGCTAAGTTAGTGACTTGAAATTACATTGCAAAATCTCCAAATTTTAGTACCTACACAAAATTTTATCTGCAGCCTAATTGTCGATCAACCTATAGATAATGAAAATGTTGTAGATATATACAATAGAATATTATTCAGCTTTCAAAAAGAAAAAAAACCTGCCATATTCAACAACATGGATAAACCTTAAGGACATTATGCTAAGTGAAATAAGCCAGTTACAAAAAACCAAATCTGCATGATTCTACTTATATGAGGTATCTAAAACAGTCAAACTCTTAAAAGGAGAATGTAGAATGGTGGTTTCCAATGGGTAGAAGAGGAGAAAATGGGGTATTGCTGCTCAACAAGTATAAAGTTTTAGTTCTACAAGCTGAACAAATTCTAGACATTGGCTGTTCACCTTTGTACCTATAGCTAACAGAACTATGCTGTTACTTAAAAATTTGTTAAGAGAATAGATCTCATGTTAAAATTTTCATGCACAGTATAACTTAATCCTATAAATCTGGCAATGAATTAAAGAAACATACAACTCTGGAAGGAAGGTGCAAAGCTCAGCAACTAATCCTAACTGTACCTCTTTTCTCTCCCCTCAAAAGACTCATAAAGTGAATTCAAAAAATTTTTTAAAATTCAGTACTACCTTAGAATCAAAAGATAAGTAAACTGTAGAGGGGCTCTTTGGATTTCCCTTTCTGAACAAACACTAAAAATCGTGTAAACTATACACTTCAAGGAGCTAGGACAAAATGAACAAACTAAGCCCAAAATTATTAGAAGGAAAGAAATAACAAAAATTAGAGCAGATATAAATTAAATAGAAAATAGAAAAACATCAATGAAACTAAGAGTTTGTATTTTGAAAAGATATCAAAATTGACAAACCTTTAGTTAGACTAAGAAAAAAAAGACAAGACTCAAATAAGTAAAATAAGAAATGAAAGAGGAGATGGACATATAACTGATGTCACAGAAATAAACAGGGTCATAAGAGGCTTCTATGAACAATTATGCACCAACAAACTGGATAACCTAAGAGAAATGGATAAATTTCTAGAAACATACACCTACCAAGAATAATTCATGAAGAAATAGAAATTTTAAACAAACCTATACCTAGTGTGAAGATAGAATAAATGAACAAAAACCTTCAAACAAAGAAAAACCAGGACCAGTTGGTTTCACTGGTAAATTATACCAAACATTTAAAGAAGAATTAATGCCAATTCTTTTCAATCCCCATCCCTGAAAAAATATTGAAGAGGAGTGAAAACTTCCAAACTCATTTTATGAGGCCAGCATAAACTGATACCAAAGTCAGCCAAAAACATCACAAGAAAAAAAAAACCTACAAGCCAATATCCCTGATGAATAGTCGTGTGTGTGTGTGGGGACCTCAACAGAAAACAAAATACTAGAAAAATGTGCTGAATTCAACAGCATATTAAAGATTATACATTATGTCTAAGTGGGATCTATTTGTGGGATACAAGGATGGTTGAACATACAAAAATCAGTCAATGTGGTACACTGCATTAACAGAATAAAAATTAAAATCACGTGGTCTTCTCAATATACGCAAAAAAAGCATTTGATGAAACTCAACATGCTTTTATGATAAAAAAAACTCTCAAAAAACTAGGACTAGAAGGAAAATACTTCAATATAATGAAGGCCATATATGAAAAGTTCACAACAAATATCAAGTCAACTGTGAAAAGCTGAAAGCTTTTCCTTTAACATCAGGAACAAGAAAGGCTGTTCTCTCTTACCATTTCTATTCAACTGTTCAACCTAGTACTGAAGTTCCTAGACAGAACAATTAGACAACAAAAACAAATAAAATGCATTCAAATTCAGTAAAGTTGCAGGATGCAAAATCAACATACAAAAATCAGTTGTGTCCCTCTACACTAACAATGAACTCTCTACACTACTCTATATAGTAACAATTTCTTCTGAAAAGTAAATTAAAGAAACAATCTCATTTACAATAGCACCAAAATGAATGAAATTCTTAGGAATAAACTCAACTAAGGAGGTGAACAACTTGTGTACTGAAAACTACAAAACATTGATGAAAAATTTAAAGAAAACATAAACAAATGTAAAGATATCTTGTGTTCATGGATTAAAAGAATTAATATTGTTAAAATGTCAAATTACTCAAGTTACCTACAGATTCAATGTAATCCAAATCAAAATTCCAAGGACATTTTTTACAAAAATACCAAAAAAACAATTTTACAATTTATATGGATCACAAAGAGATAAATTAATCCTAAGAAAGAAGAACAAAGCTGAAGGTATCACATTTCCTGATTTCAAAATATATTACAAAGCTATCATAATCAAAACAATACAGTACTGGAATATAGACATATAGACCAATGGAATAGACTAGACAGACCAGAAGTAATTGTACATATATACAATAACTAATCTTCAACAAAGGTGCTAAGAATAATTACAGCAGAAAGGACTGTCTGTTCAATAAATGGTACTGAAAAATTGGATATTCACATGCAAAAAAATGAAATTTGACTCTTACTCCATATAAAAATCAACTCAAAATTAATTAAACACTTAAATCTAAGACCTGAAATTGTGAAACTCCTAGAATACAACACAGGGGAAAAGCTTGATGGCATTGGTCTTGGCAATGATTTCTTGGATATGACATAAAAGCACAGGCAACAGCAACAAAAGAAATAAACAAGTGGGGCTACAACAAACTAAAATGCTTCTGCACAGCAAATGGAACAAACAACACAGAGAAAAGGCAACCTCCAGAACAGGAGAAAATATTTACAAGCCATATATCTGATGAGGGGTTAATATCCAAAATTTAGATAACACCCGTACAACTCAACACCAAAAAAACAAACAACCCAATTAAAAAATGGGCAGAGGATATGAAGAGGCATTTCTCTAAAAAGGATATACAGATGGCCAACAGGCATATGAAAAAATGTTCAACCTCACTAATCATTAGAGAAATGCAAATAAAA
>NW_017732568.1:299190-300830 GCF_001890085.2 Hipposideros armiger
TGGAGTATAGTGTGGGAGTGGAGTCAAGGGAATTGTAATAGATATGTATGATATTGGGGGGGAAGTGGGGTGGCAGATTGAGGGAAGGGGGTTGTCACTTGGAGGGGTAAAAAGTATAACTATTGCACTGTGTTGTACAGCTGAAACTAATTTTTAAAAATGTGTATTTCACACACAGAAAAAAATATATATATATATATATAAAATAGTTCTACCATATGATTTCACTGATGTGTGGGATATAAAACTGAAAACAACAAAAGAACAAGACAAACAAATGAAGAAACAAAACTCACAGACACAGACAACAGTTCAGTGGAGACCAGAGGGTGAGGGGAGGGAGGAGGGCAGTGGTAGATGAGGGTAAAGGGGTCAAATAGATGGTGATGGAGGGAGAACGGACTCTGGGTGGTGAGTACACAATATGATGTATATATGAGGTGTTACAGAATTGTACACCTGAAACATGTAATTTAACTAACCATTGTCATCCCAACAAACTTTAATTAAAAGAAAACAGTATAGAGGTTCCTCCAAAAATTAAAAATAGAATTATTGTATGATTCAGCAATTTTATTTCTGGGTATTTGCCCCCCAAAAAAGTGAAAACACTAGTTTAAAAAGATATATGCTTTCCCAGTTCATTACAGCATCATTTACAACATGCAAGAGATGGAAGCAACCTGTGTGTCCATTGAAATGAATGGATAAGAAGATGTGGTACATATATATATACAATGGAATATTACTCAGCAATAAAACAGAATGAACCTTGCCATTTGCAACAACATTGATGGACATAGAAGGTATTATAAGTAAAATAAGCCATGTAGTATATTTTTTAAAAAGAAGAGAAGAAGAAAGTACAATGTGACCAAGTTGGGTATATTCCAGGAATGCAAGGGTGCATTAACATTGGAAATATATTCCAAAATTTGTAACATTTATGAGAAACCTAAGGCTGTATTAATAAATGCAGAAAAAAACATTTTCTAAAATTCAGCCCCTTTTCATGTTTAAAACTCTTTTACAAATTAAGACTTTAAAAGACCACAAATGCTACAAAACCTGGAAAACAAACATTTTGTTTAATGATGAAATTTAGAAGTCTTTCCTTTAAAAACTGAAGTAAGGTAAGGATGCCCACCATCACCACTTTCATTCATCATTGTAGACCTAGCCTATTCAGGAAGTCAAGAACAAGGAATAAGCATATGTATTAGTCAGATTGTTTCACAATGATGCTGCAGAACAAACTGGTGGCTTACTATAAACCTTTCCTTTTCTTTCAGAGGTCTGAGGATTAGCTGCTGCACATCCGATGTTGGCCCCAACCTGAAAGTTGGATTCAGGAGATCTGCTCCAGATGTCTCCTCATCCTGTGTCATAGCCTGAAGGGTGTCCCACTAGTGAAGACTTGTATTTCTGTCATGAGGAGAGTGAGCTTAAAGCCTCTGCTTAAACATGGTGTCAGCCCACACATTCCAATGAGTGGGAAAGAATAAATAGATGTTAATAATAATACATATCTTCCCAAATGTTACGATTTCATTCTTCTTTATAGCGGAGTAATACTCCATTGTATAAATGTACCACAATTTCTTAATCCAGTCGTCTACCAATGGGCATTTTGGTTGTTT
>NW_017732568.1:305942-308897 GCF_001890085.2 Hipposideros armiger
TATAAAAAAAAAAGCCCAAAAAGTAAAAAAAAAGAAGGAAGAGAAGGGGGAGAGTGGGAGAAAAAGAGGGAAGATGAAGCTGATCTATATAGGCATGGGAAGACAACAATTATATGTATTTTCATTTATGTGTATGCATGTATAATTGTGTATAAGTGAAAAAAGCAAAACAGTAAGTGTAGCATGATCCCATTTTTGTAAAAGCAAAATTAGATTTTGTATACACACAGATAATAGGCTGGAACAATATACAACAAACTGTTTCAGACTACCAACAGTTGCTGCTTGTAGAACTTAGAATTGGACCAGGGTACACAAGACATGTTCACATTTAAATTTATGTATAGTTTGCATTTTTCAACCTAAGATTCAGAACAGTAAGTACTTTTTTATAGCATATTATTATCATTGATCTATTCAAGGCTGGTCTTTCATTTTTGGATGTGCATATTTTTGAGTTTCTCCCTTCTATCCCCATTTGTCATCCCAATTTCCTTTTCCTTAAAGCAGGTTATCCAAATTGTTTAAAAATGCATCATTTTGTAATTGTCCTTTAATGGTTTATTTTTAAATTTTATAAAATATATTTTTTTTCATGTTCCGTTTCTTACTCTTTAAACGAACACTATGCTTTTAACATTATCCCTATTACAGCATCTCTGTTTGTCTATTGTTTCTAATTGTCCTGTGGCATGCCTCCACTATGCCCACTCTACCAGAAATGGAGACCCTGGATGCCTCAACTTCAGGCCTCCTCAAATAATTCCTCATAAAGCTGGGTATGATTTCTTTGGTATATAAGCCCAGGAGCAGAATTGTTGTGTAAATGAGTATGTGTATATACTTAATTTAACTAAGCACTGACAGACATTTTACTTTTACAAGAAAACACTAAAAAATATTACCATTTTAAAATTAAAAAAAACTTTAAACTCTGGCTAAAATGAAAATAAATTTGACTTACAGTAACCAGTCTTTTTTTTTTAAGAAAGCTATTAGACATTCTTTACCCACAAAACAGTATTGCCATACACAAGAAAAACTCTCTCCAATGAATTCATTTTAGAATGAGAACATATTTCTCATTCACAGGGTTGCCTGCTTCCTGGAAAGGAAGGTGGTTTGTGAATTTAAATTCAGGTTACACTGGCATGGCCCAGGTGCCAGGAGGCCCTAGAATTCCAACTTCAAGAATGAGTGTGCTGATCCACTTATAGCATGCCATCATGAAGGATGCTTAATAAAAACATGTTTGCATAACTACATGTGTTGGGAGCCATGAGAGCTGCTTGCCTCATGAGAGCTGCTGAGAGCTGCTTGCTACTTGCTGCAGCCCTAAGAGCTGCTTGCTACTATATACATTCTGCAGCCTAAGCAAATGCCTGTGCAGATCCTGATAGTCTGGTAAGAACAGCAAGTTCTTGAGAACAAGGAACCAGGTGCAGTCACAGCCTTGAGAAAGTATACTTAGTATAACTGCTTAGCTAACCAGAGGTTTGGCTTATCTAACAGGGACAGAGGGTGATATTGTTAATTGTATGATCTGATGATCTGTACGCACGTAGTGCCTCCCTTAAATATGCTATGTAAAATAAACTCGGGGCTTCAGTATTAAGCACTGGAGTCCTCCCGGTAATTCTCTCTCTTCTGTCTCTTTTTTCAGCCTAGCACCCNAAAAAATAATTAAAAAATAATAATAATAATACATCCTATCATACCATGCATGAATTGTAATGGAGGAGATGAAGATTTATTGTTTATAGATCAGATTAATAACCACATAAAATGCCAAAAGAATATAAGAGAATATTAACAAGGTTTCTAGCTCTGAGATTAATATATAAAAATCGATAATTTACCTACACACCAAAACAAAAAGTTTTAAAAGAACTACCATCTTTATTAGCAACAACAAAAAAGGTTATCATGGTATAGGAGTGATAATTCAAATAGATTCAAATCAGTAGTTCAGATAAATTTGGTGTAACTTGAGCATTGGCCAAAAGAATGGACACTAGTTTTACTATTGGAAAGGGTCCTGTGCTGTGAAAGGCATTACCCCTTTAGTTGCTAAATCATGGGGTGATATAAAGGATCCTTTAAGAACTGATGTTCGGGAAACCCAGTAGCTTAGGGCAGTGGTTACCAGTACATTTTTAACTTACACCCTTTTTGGTTCCTGAAGATAGAGCAGAGCACTTCAGTTTTTCACCATTAATTATGATATTAGCTGAGGGTTGGTCATATAAGGCCTTTATTAAGTTAAGGTATTTTCCTTCTATACATTTTATTAAGTGTTTTAATCATAAATGGATGTTGCATCTTGTCAAATGCTTTTTCTGCATCTATTGATATAATCATATGATTTTGTCTTTTGTTTTGTTTATGTGGTGTATCACATTGATCGATTTGCACATGTTGAACCATCCTCATGCCCCTAAGATGAACCCCACTTGATTGTGATATATTAATATAATCTTTTTATGGTATTCAATATATATTTCTCTAGCAAAATCTAAAGTTAGTGTTTGTTTCTATTCTTTTCTTTGCTAAAATAATACACATAGGAGGCTGTTTTTAAAAAGCATGGGTAATCACCAAAAATAAAAAGACATAGAATGTATAACTTTCAAACATACAAAAGAAATTTTATTTTATTTATTTTTTATTTATTAAATTTATTGGAGTGACTTTGGTTAGTAAAATGATACAGGTTTCAACTGCAGATTTCTATTATACATAACCATATATTTGACCCTCTTTTCCCTCTTCTACCCTTCCCTTCCCCCTTACCTCTGGTAACCACTAAAATGTTGTCTGTGTCTATGAATTTTTGTTTTTTTGTTTGTCTTGTTTTTTTGTTGCTTTCAGTTTTATATCCCACATATAAGTGAAGTCATATGGTTCTTGACTTTTTCTGTCTGACTTATTTTGCTTAGTATGATAATCTCAAGA
>NW_017732568.1:311697-315903 GCF_001890085.2 Hipposideros armiger
TATTGTTGCAAATGGTACTATTTCCTTCTTCTTTATAGCTGAGTAATACTCCATTGTGTAAATGTACCAAAGTTTCTTAATCCAGTCATCTACCAATGGGCATTTTGGTTGTTTCCAAGTCTTAGCTGTTATGAATAACGTCGCAATGAACATAGGGGTACATATATTTTTTCGGATTAATGTCTTGGGATTTTTTGGATAAATACCTAAGAGTGAGATTGCTGGGTCACAAGGTAGTTCCATTTCCAGATTTTTGAGGTACCTCCACACTGATTTCCATAATTGCTGCACCAGTCTGCAGTCCCACCAGCAGTGCACCAGGGTTACCTTTTCCCCACAGCCACAGCAATCAGACAGGAAAAAGAAATAAAATTTTTAATTAGAGTTGACATAGAATATGATATTAGTTTCAGGTGTACAACATAACGACTAGACATTTATATGATGAAGTGATCAACCCAATAAATCTAGTACCCACCTGACAACATACAGAGTTATTACAATATTATTGACTATATTCCCCATATTGTACTTTACATCCCTGTAACTATTTTTATAACTGGCAATTTGTGCATCTTAATCCCTTCTTATTTTCCACCCATCCCACCAACCCCCTCCCATCTGGAAACTATCAAAATGTTCTGTGTATCTAAGAGTTTGTTTGTTTTCTTAGTACATTTATTTATTTATTTTTAGAGTCCACATATAAGTGAAATCATATGATACTTTTTTTTTCTTTCTGTCTGACTTATTTCACTTAGCATAGTGTCCTCTAAATTCATCCATGTTGTCACAAATGGCAAGATCGCATGCTTTTTATAGTCAAGTAACATTCCATTGTATATATGTACCATCTCTTCTTTGTTTAGTAATCAATTGATGGACACTTAGGTTGCATCATACATTGACCATTATAAATAATGCTGCAATGAACACAGGAGAGCATATGGCTCTTTGAATCAGGGTTTTGGATTTCTACAGATACGAGGTCTGACAATGAAATTCGCAAACTCAACCTAGAAAAAGTGCTACATACTTCATTGCTGAATATTACTAGGGTCACCTTTGAAGTACTCCCATTGGGAAACTATGCACCAAAGCCAGTGTCTAGTCCACCCTTCAAAGCAATTTTGGAACTCTTTGGCCATCAGAGCTGTCATCACATTACACTTGATGTCCTGAATATCATTAAAATGTCTTCTTTTCAATAATTCCTTTATCTTTGGGTACAGAAAGAAGTCATTGGGGGCCAGATCAGGTGCTTCAGGAGAGTTTTCCAATACAGTTATTTGTTTAATGGTTACAAAACTCCCACACAGTGCCGTGTGAGCTGGTGCATTGTTATGGTGCAAGAACCATGAATTGCTGGCGAAAAGTTCAGCTCGTTTTCATCTAACTTTTTCACACAACCTTTTCAGCACTTCCAAATAGTAAACTTGGTTAACTATTTGTCCAGTTGGTACAAACTCATAATGAATAATTTCTCTGATATAAAGAAAGTTAGCAACATTGTTTTGACTCTTGATTTGGACTGTGGAAACATTTTTAGTCATGGGGAATTGGCTGACTTCCATTGTGCAATTTGATACTTTGTTTCTGGGTCTTACTGGTACACCCATGTTTCATCACCAGTAATAACATGGCCCAAAACATTGTCTTGCCTCTCCAAAAGGTCCTGGCAATCTTCAACTCTCCTTTGCTTTTGTTCATCGGTGAGCTCCTTTGGAACCATTTTTACACACACCTTTCTCATGCCAAGATTTTCAGTTAACATTTCCCTAACTGTTTCTCTATCAATGTTTACTTAGCCTGCTATGCTTCTCACAGTCAGCTGACTATTTTGACGCAAATTTTGATGAATTTTTGCAATGTTTTCAGCATTTCTGATTGTTACTGGCCACCCTTCAACAGTGATGCATTGTCTCCCCTCAGAAAAACTTTGTAATCCATTTTTCATGGCATTATCCCCATAAACGTGGACTAACATGTTCCTGATTTCACTTCCACTCCTGCTAAGTTTAACAAAAAATTTAATGTTTGTTCATTGCTCTAATTCAAGCACAGACATTCTCGTGATGGCACATAAGAACACGCAACGACAATAATGAACTGCCACTCAGCAAGACACCGCCACATGTCGACACGAACACAGCTGTGAGACACTGATATACCAAGGTTATAAAACCTTACTGAGCTGTTTGTACAGTGCTGCCAATGTAAGCATACAGTGGTAAGCTCATTAACCTAATTGTCAGAACTTGCAAATACCCAGAAGAGAAATTACTGGGTCATAAAATAATTCTATTCGTAATTTTTTGAGAAACATCCAAACTGTTTTCCATAGTGACTATACCAATTCTCAGTCTCACCAACAGTATAAAGGGTTCCTGTTTCTCCACATCCTTACCAATACCTGTTTGTTGATGTATGGATGATAGCCATTCTGACAGGTATAAGGTGTTATCTCATTGTGTCTTTACTTTGCATTCCCCTGATAATTAGTGATGTTGAGCACATTTTCATATGTCTGTTGGCCATCTGTATGTCCTTTTTGGAGAAAAGTCTATTCAAGTCCTCTGCCAATTTTTAACAGGAATTTTTGTTTATTTAGTATTAAGTCATATGAGTTCCTTATATTTTTTGGATATTAACTCCGTATTGGCTGTATCATTGGTGAATATCTTGTCCCATTCAGTAGGGGTTTTTTTCCCTTTGTTGATGGTTTGCTTTCCTGTGCAAAAACTATTTAGTTTGATGTAGTCCCATTTGTTTACTTTTTTCTTTTGTTGCCCTTGCCCAGAGAGACAGATCAATATGTATTACTAAGAGCAATGACAGACAGTTTACTGCTTGTTTCATTCTAAGAGTTTTATGGTTTCAGGTCTTAAATTTAAGTCTTTAATCTATTTTGAGTTTATTTATTTATGGTGAAGGAAAACAATCCTCATTTTTAAAAATCTGCCTGTCTGTATACTCTTGCCACCTTTGTCATAGAGTAGTTGACCATGCAAGTGTGGGTTTATTTCTGGGCTCTCTAGTCTATCCATTGACCTTTGTGTCTGTTTTTATGCCAGCACAATGTTGTTTTGACTATATAGCCTTGTATAATAATTTAAATCAGGTGTGAGTGTGATACCTCCAACTTTGCTCATCTTTCTCAAAATTACTTTAGCTACTCAGGGTCTTTTGTGATTCCATATAAATTTGAGGATTATTAGTACCAGTTCTGTGAAAAAATGTCATTGGTGTTTTGATAGGGATTGCATTGAATCTATAGATTGTTTTGGGTAGTTTGGACATTTTAACTATGCTAATTCTTTCTAACATGAACACAATGTATCTATCCATTTCTTTGTGTCTTCTTCAATTTCTTTTTCCAAAGTCTTTAATTTTCCAAGTACAAGTCTTTTATCTCCTTGGTTAAATTGATTCTGGAGTCTCAGAAATGGAAGCAGGAGTGCTGCTTGAAATCTCCCCTGGAAGTGACAACAAATTGAACAGCTATAATTCAACAAAGGATAACTTAAGCAACACACGAACATGTCTGCGAGATCCATGCATTGAATCACCTGAAGGTGGGCAAATTGGGCAAGCAGGGAAGGAGAGAAGGGGGAATGCAGAGATGCAGATCACAGTCCATAGGCTGCAGACTGGAGCTAACTGCAGTCTTGGGAGAGGGAAGAATCCAGGCTACAGGCACACTCTCTGTGGCCCACAGTCCTGCATGAGGGAATCAGCATATAATATGACTGAACCCAGTGTTTGGGGCAGAGACCTTGGATGAGAATGGGGGTTTAAGCCCTTATGTCCAGGCAGAAAACCAAAAACAAAAACACAGAGCCTGGCCGAATCCCCCCTCCCCCAACCCCTCCTCAAAATTCACTCCACTCCCACCCTCCCAGTGTTAGAACCTGGCTCCAGAAGAAATAGTAGCAGTTTCCGATTAAAGAACAAAAAATCTACAGCCCTGAGAACTGGAGCAATGGCCGTGTAGCTTCAGACATACAGTGTGATTGACTAATTCCAGTGATAGAGAAAGAACTGTAGGGGCAAGAAAACTGTGGGCTGGTAGTTGCCATTGCTCATAGCCACAAACCCACCAGCCAGCCACCTCTCAGAGCTACCCTTCCCCCACCTTTGTGGGTGGATCCCTGCAGGGGCAACCAGAGCTGCTGAGACACACAGGGTCTGCATTGGGCTTCAGGG
>NW_017732568.1:316064-317085 GCF_001890085.2 Hipposideros armiger
TTTGCCAAAGAAATTGAAACTTTAAAAAAGAACCAAATAGAAATTCTGGAGATGAACAACTCTATAAAAGAAAATGAAGAATGACATAATCAGCTTAGGTAATAGAGCTGACCAGATGAAGGAAAGAATTAGTGATATCAAAGACAGATGGAAGAAGAGAGAGACTTGAGAGTTAAAAAAAATGAAAGAACTCTACAAGAACTGTCTGACAGCATTAGAAAGAGCAACGTAAGAATAATGGGTATACCAAAAGGAGAAGAGAGGAAGACAGAAACAGAGAGTATATTCAAACAAATAGTCAATGAGAACTTTCCAAAACCTGTGCAAAGAACTGGATCCTTGAATCCAAGACGCAAACAGAACACTTAATTACCTCAATCCCAACAGGCCTTCTTCAAGGCACATTGTACAGAAGTTGTAAAAAATTAATGACAAAGAGAGAATTCTCAAGGCAGGCAGGGGGAAAAAGAGCAGTTAACCTATAAAAAAGCCCATTAGACTATCACCACACTCTTCAGGAGAAACTCTATAAGCCAGCAGGGTGTGGAACCAAATATTCAAAACTATTGAAAAATAAATTATGAGCCAAAATAATATATCCAGTGAAAATATACTTGGGATATGAAGGAGGAATAAAGACCATTCCAGACATACAGAAGCTAAGGGAATTTTCTAACACAGAACCTGCATTACAAGAAATGCTGCAGGAGGCTATTTGACCTGAAAATAAATTTAAAAAAGAATACAAAACCATGAGCAATGTTATGAACAGACAGACAGAAGCAGGAAATGGCAACCTCTACACAACATAGGACACAGTACACTTTCACATTTTTACGTTTAAAAACATTTTAAAAGAAAAAAGAAGATAAAGATAACTTGCTACTGCAACTCAGAAATCAACTCACAGAATAAGTAGGGATAAGTTGTGACAACAAAAACATAACAGGGAAGACAGTAAAGGCATGAATCTGCAAAGGGGAATGGAGATAAGAAGCATGCTGAAGAAAAAGGATTACTG
>NW_017732569.1:0-1237 GCF_001890085.2 Hipposideros armiger
TAATAGAATTCTTAAAGATAACAATGTTGTTTATTGCTCAGAAGTCCTAAACAATTTCAACTCCTATCCCTTGGGGTTCTCACAGGAAAAGTGGGAGTGTTACAGGACCTAGTGTAAGAGAATGTGGCCCTGGGTTTTGAGACTTACTGTGGGGTTTATACTGTGAAAGACCTCTTATGGAAAATTGACTCTAGCAATGTGTTTCAGGAATGTACTGGAATTTTGATAAGAAGTACACTGTGGGTTCTGCCAATATCAGCTGAAGATTTTGCCCAGAAAGAGAATGACAGGTGATCCAATAGGGACAAATGAACCATTATCCAAGATTCAACTATGATGTCATCAGAAATGGAGCAAATAAAATATTCTAGCAGTTTATTGAATTTACTTGATTGGCTGTTTTTATGGCTACTGACAAATTCTAAAATTATTTCCCCTTTTGGGAGAAAGAAATTCCAGCATGATACTGTTGCAGGAAGTCTCAGCATAATAAATGAATATGGGAAGAGGAAATAATGACATTAGGGTGGGTAACTCTTAAAGAGCTTAAACAAAAATAACAGTTTCAGAGACATTGAGGTTCATTTGAGACCCCACTATTGAAACTATTTTAGTACTCTGAGGCAGGGGCTGCTTTATAGCAGTGGGGTTGAGCACCGAGAGTTTAGCCTTGGTATCAATAAGGACACTGAGAAATTCTTTCTCAATTTGGAGAAAAGTTTCTCTGAGTCTATTAGAGGGAAGGTTGGGAAGAGCCTCTGTAGCTCCTCAGAGCACTGCCATTTGGAATTAGAAGGACGTTGGAAAGGCTGGTTATAATGTTGAGGGTGCCTGAAGTGCTTAAAATTGTGACAATTTCTTTTCCAATCTCCTGGCATTTTTCAATAGTAATAGGAACTGGGTTTTTGGTTATGTATATGAACCTTCAGTAGCCAGATTTTAAAATGAAAAATTTTAGCTGTCTTCTAAGTGACTCCTCTTGGGTGTGAGCAAGCTGATTTGTCATATTAACTAAATCTGGAGAAGACATAGTTTCCCATTACATTTTGGTCCTTTGGACTATAATGGAAAGGTTTCTGTTCAGTCCATTAGTAAACACAGAGTTAAAGGCTGTCCAAGTGAAAGTAGCTTCTGACAGAAGATAAAAATTTCTGTTAAAAACAATCTGAAGTTAATTATAATAATCATGAAGAGGTTCATCAGGTTTTTCTGTTTTTCCGAACTAAATTTTATTCCA
>NW_017732569.1:3875-4749 GCF_001890085.2 Hipposideros armiger
GGCACAACATCACCAGCCCATGTGGGAACTGAACCAGCCACCCTGTTGCTCAGAGCTCACACTCTTAAGCTAACTCTTAACCAACTGAGCCACTTGACCAGTCCCAGTTTGGTTTTAATATAAGTACAATTGGGGATCTTAAAAGTTCTTTAAATAGCCATTGGTATTGTGAATAACTTTTGGTCAAATCAGTCTATTTAGTGAGAAATGAGCATGAGGAATAACTGTGCTTCCTAAACACAAATGTGTCCAGAGTCACTGTGTGTACTCTGGGGGTGGGAGCTCCTGAAATATTTACATAATTGAGATTCTATTTTTAGAGGTATTTTTTCCTATGCAAAGGCCCAAACAGCCTAAACAGCTCAAACAACTTAACCAGCTTAAATGGGTTGAAGAGCCCAAAAAGCTTTAAAGATTAAAGAGCCGAGCCTATGAGAAAGCTAAATCAGTCACTCTCACCTAGAACACTTAGATATCAAGGAGGCTGAGCTGAAGGCAGAAGCTGCCGGATCAGAGAAACAACCTGGTCATGAGGTCGTCAGGCCACAGACTGAGCAGTGCAGCTCTGGGAGACAACCTGCTCATGGGAGGATCCAGATGAAAGGAACAACACTATTTCAACGAGATTGCCCAGTCTATTGTAGATTTCAGCTGAAGGTTAGCCAAATTAGGTAGAAATAGTCTGGTTCCAAGGGAATTAAGCCCGAGGCTAGCCAGTTTTACAAACCAGCCTGATCTCAAAGGAATCAATCAGGCTGTTGGGTCAAATTCAGTACTCACAGACAAACAGGGCCTTTAGCGAAAAGTACAAAACCTCTGATAGATTGGATAAGGCCACAAGAACTTCAAAACACAGAGAGAATAAAAGTTCAAA
>NW_017732569.1:8296-12833 GCF_001890085.2 Hipposideros armiger
TTTCAATAACTAAAAAATTAAAGTGTGCTTATGATTTATTTTTGTAGTAATTAGAAAATACAGGGGAATGTGTTTTCAACATCTACATCTAAATAGAATTTCTGGAAAGGAAATGGGGGCAAAAGCCCATTTCAATGAAATAAATGTCCTCTACAACACAGCATCTTAAACCTTATACACACAAGTGAAGCCTTGTTAAAATGAAGATCCTCAAAAGAAGTTGTAAGGTGAAACCTGCTGTTTTGCATTTATAATAAGCTCCCAGGGGATGTCAGTGATGCTCTGGTTCTTGGGAAAATTTTGAACAGCAAGACATTTTCATGTAGAAGAGAAAAAAAGCTCCATACACACTTAATTTTTTATTTTTTAATCAAAAAAAGCTTCCATTTTTTGTCAAATTATATCTATGTATGTAAAAAGGTTCCCTCATTTTTCGATTTTCTTAAATACTTAAAAAACATTTCCTGTATGAATCCAGGCTTGATGATGATGGTTGGAAGCACATCCAAGTTTATTGTAACTGGCAAAATTTTGAGAGATGTAAAGAGAATGACCACCTAGCCTGTCTGCTGTCAGTTCCCCATCATCGCGCTCCCAAGTGGAAGCACACATCTCAGAACCCCTTTGCCCTCTATGGTTTAGCATATAATTGCTCAGTGAGGGGCCCTCCCTGACATTTGGGAGTCCAAGGACAAGAGTTCAATACTCTCCATCATTTTCTGCAGGCAGAGTGGAGGACTGGAGAATCACTGGTGAGCTGAGAGCATCACTCCTGGGCTTCCCCCACAGGTCTGGGGACCACATGGTAGACAGCCTCTGTCTCCAACAGGGTATTTTCTCTGGTCTCTGGGGAATCACCAGGGAATCCCACATTGCCACTCTTTGCTTCCTTTGTTGTTACTTCCCTAGGCCTTTGAAACAATGTACTTTAGTAAGTCATTCTATATACTAAGCAATTTCTGTTTGGAATTCCCAGAGTGGTTTTCTTTTACTTTATGAATTCTGACTGATACTGTAACCCAGAAAGCTCAGGTGTGATGATCTCTGTTCCTTATGAAATTAGGAGATGCATTGTATGTGAATCGAGGCTGAGTAGAGTCAAAGAGAGTTAGGGTGCAGAGAACCATCCCTGGCCACTTCTACCAAAACCTCCAGTCACCATCAAAGAGTGGGTGCATCTGAGAAATGCTCTCAGCCGATGGAGACGCAAGAGGAATAACTGGGGCAGCCGACTCTCAGCTGTCTGCTTCGTGGTTTGTGTTCAGGCTTATAACACTGTGAGAGGCCAGCTGTTACGCTGTTGACAGTAATAAGTTGCAAAATCTTCAGGCTGCAAGCTGCTGATGGTAAGAGTGAAATCTGTCCCAGATCCTTGGCCACTGAACCTTGAAGGGACACCAGTTTGCAAATTGGATGCATCATAGATCAGCAGCTTAGGAGCTGCCCCTGATTTCTGCTGATACCAAGCTAAGTAATTGCTAATGCTCTGACTGGCCCGGCAAGTGATGGTGACTCTGTCTCCCACTGATGCAGACAGAGAGGATGGAGACTGGGTCATCTGGATATCACATCTGGCTCCTGAGAATGGAAACATGAAAACAAACATCCGTACTCTTAATGATGTNGAAAATTATTTAACATACATAAATGTATTCATGACTCATTCAATTATTGTGAAGCAGCTTCCTTGTAGTTTTCATCCTTTGTGTTTCTTCAGGTTTTTCTGTGTTTGAGGTTCTGAAAAGGCTAAACCACATTGCCTTGAAAGTCTTGATCGGAGATGTGATTAAGACTCTGCCCATCAAATGCATTCCTGATGAGTGGTTTTCAGAACAGAGTGAGGGAGGTGGGGGTACATGCATGACCACAGGTGCTCAGTTTGCTGAAGTGGGTCGTGGCCAGGCAACACGTTCTGGTGGACACAGCTTTCTGAATCTCTAGATTGCTGTTGTCATGGCAATAGCTTTTCTAATCACAGAAAACACTAATGTATTTGAGGGATTAGAACTTTGAGTTGCCAGAGCCTGTTCATGTGGCCTTTCTCTCCATTTTTAATCTTCCTAATCCATGATAATAAACACCTATCTGCTGAAATCAGTCATCATATCTTCTCTCATATCCAACTGACTCAATCACCGAACACATGCAAGTTACCTCATCAGCCTCAGTTAGATGACATCCATACCCCTGGGCTCTGCATGAACTGTCATTGCTAATGTCATGACGTTTGTTCATTTGACTCACAGGGAAAGCTTGGAAAAGTGACTTTCTTAGCATGTTTGGGCTGCTATAACAAAAATACCTTATACTGGGTATTTTTTGTATATTTTTTTATATATGTGTAAACAACAGAAATATATTTCTCACAATTCTAGAGGCTGTGGATCCCAAGCTCAAGTTGCTGGCAGATTTGGTGTCTGCTGATGGCTCACATTCTGGTTCACAGACAGTTTTCTGGCTGTGTCCTCACATGGTAGAAGCAGCCAGGGAGCTCTGTGGGGTCTCTTTTATAAGGCACTGATCCCATTCACCAGTGATCCACCTTCATGACCTAATCAAATACATAACCTCTTACCTTTTAGTAAAATCACATTATGGTTTAGGATTTCAACTTATGAATTGGGTGGTGGGGCAGGTGATAAAGGGGGAGGTTGGACACAAACAATCAGACCATAGCAGTAACTGTCTGACACTTATGTGTCATCCAATTATTGAGAACCTTCTGCTCAGCAATAGCCCTTAGATTAACATTCGCTTGGGAAGCCATTGTTTTCAATCTTGTCCCTTTTTGAAAGCTCCAATTATAGTGCTCCCCCAAAAAACTGTGTCCAGCCTTTTAGCCTTACTTCTTCTAAGTCTGGTAATTTGGTAAACCCAGAAGGCTATATCATTGAATTAGTTATCTCCTTCCAAAGTGATCATCAGATATAACCCTTGAATTTTACATACTGCTGTGCACCCTTATATTCCAAAGCACCCTTGGGTATATAAGTGATGTGACATCAGTCTAGTGTAATTCTCTAACAAATCTCAAGCACAAATTTTTCCCAGCTCCAGAAATAATTTATAAACATAAGGAAACACCTGAAATAATCTGCAACTTAAAGCTCTCAGTTTGTTTGTTTGTTTGTTTGTTTGTTTGTTTGTTTGTTTTTCATTCCCAGGTATCTGACTAGTGAATATTTCATACTTGGTAAAATTTTTTCTAAGTTTCTATGTCTCTTCTTTACCTGGAAAATGAAGAGATGGAGGAATCTATATCCTAATGGTTCATGCAGTGTGGCTCTGTGTTAAAATTCATTAGGACATAGGTTGACTTGTTTCACTCTTGGTCAGTTTTGGCTAAATAACAACCTGTTAATTTGTTCCCATTTTCTCCAAGTTCTTCAGTATCAATTATCTATCAAATATGAGAAAATTTTACCTAAAAAGAAGTCTAAAATTTTTAACATATTGAGTATGTATTTCTAAATGAAATTTTGTCCTCTGATTAGCAAAAAAGGCCAGAGTAACCACTCAGTCAATATTTTAGAGACATTGCAACTCTTGCTAAACAAATGCTAGAGAGACCTTAAAGTATACTATTAAGTAAATCTGATCAAACTTCATACTTGCCCTTCCATGAGATTCTGATATACTTCCCTCAAGAGAAGACTGATGGTATCCTTTACATAATATTTGAAGATCAGTGGTATTGCCCATGAATTAATTTTTCAGCCTTTCAGTCTATTCTGTGCTTGTTTATTAACAGTTCCATTTACTTATTTTCTCTATAAATCACAAGACCTATGACCTATGTCAGATCTCAAGTAGATTTCACCATAAATTTTTAAAAATCAGGTAAGTAATATCTCATATCTGGAACTCATAGCATGATTGTGGACATACAGATGGAGGGCTTCTATAGGCTGTAAGAATACAATTTTTTGCAGTAGGAAAAATATATCCATTTATACCTTTGGACTTCCACTTAAAATATATTTTCAAGTGAGGACAGAAGTTGCTGGGTGATTTACAAACAAAGGTTATAAAGAAAATGCCTCGAGGCAGATAAGGTACTATATATGGTCCTGGACACCAATTTTTAATGGGTAGTAACTGCAGTCATATTAACCCATTTAACCCATAAAGTAATTACATTAATCATCAAAAAGTATATATCCACATGTATGTATCAAATATATACATATGCAGATGTATAAGTGTATTGATGAAATTTTTAGGTAATCATTTTCAAGAAGTCCATATGATGTATAAAATTATCATTATTACTGTAATTACTGCTATACATGGATAATCTTAGATGTTCTCATTAATGATGTAAATTTTATTCTTTTTATTCAAGTATTAAAACATTTTTTTATGTTTTTGTGCCTCCTAATAAATGGACCCCTAAGTATTATTTTAATACTTAAAATAAGTTTTAGTGAAATTGTCTGTCTCTACATGCAGATGTGTAAATATTGTATTAGTCTGATTGTACACAATAATCATTTGTAAGGAACCACTCAAAAACTCAGTGGCTAATAATACTAAG
>NW_017732569.1:16578-18208 GCF_001890085.2 Hipposideros armiger
CACTCGGCCAGTCTGCTTGCTTCCTTCTTAACCCAAGCCATTCTGTTCAGAAGCTGAAGGGTGCCCTAGACTAAGTGCTTAGGTATAACCTTGACACTACTGTGTTCCCTATTCCCACATATTTCTCCATCATCAAAGCTCTTTTAGTACCTAAGAGAAGATAGGTCTCAGTGGCTGTGTGCAGGGCTTTGGGCAGAGTAATGAGGAAACTGTTGAGGGTTACCAGGGGCACCGGGAATGAGGCAACCCTCCACCTGATAAAGCTGCCAGACTCCTGATAGAGATAAGACATGGCAGAACTGTAAAGATCAATGAAAATTTTCTGCAGCAGTACTTGTTCTGCAATTATAACTGCTCATGTGTGCTTGCAACTACTTCCCCTATTGCTTGCCCTATAAAAACCCTTCACAAACTCCTGCAGGCTGCTGATGCCAATTTTAGGCTCAGCCCGGACAGGCAAATAAAGCTGCTTATTTTGGACATGTGCCTCAGACTTTAACTCCTCAGCAAACCTTTCAGAAACCATAGTGGAAGGTGACAGTGGAAGAATACCACAGGCTGTTATAGCCCACACTGTATGGAAAAGGCACCATGTGTGATAGAGGGGGAACCCAGCATGGAGCTAGAGTGGGTGAGGACTGGTGTCTCCCACATGGCAGTGGTGGCACTATTATACCAGTAATGTGTAAGGCCAAAGCTAGAAGACACTCACCTAGGCTGGGGCCCTCAGTGTAGGTGTCAGAGCCCAGGCAGGGTGGGGAGGGCACCCATGCAGAGTGCAAAGTTGGCAGTGGCCTGACAAAGGTATCAGAGCCAGAATAGGGTATGTAGGTGGATGTAGGGGGGAAGTTCTGTGCAAGGGGAGTGTAGTTGGCTGTAACAGCAGGAAGTTAATTTCATTCAGAAGAATTGATGATTATATAAGTCAAAGTATTAAGGATAATTACAGAAAAATTTCTCACTGTTGGAGAAAGAAGTTACAGATATAGAAAACGAAATTCCTGCAATAAACTGGTTTGGGGTTGAAATTGGACATATCAGGGTTATACATAGCTTAGATATGAATGTGTGTATTTATATGTAAATGGATGATGGATAAATAGATAGATTTTCCTCAGACTAGTACCAATGACACCCACATTTGAAAAAGCACCCACAGTGCCCAGATCTTGGTTTCTAAATACTGTACTATTTTCTACTAAAACAAAGCAGTAGTTCTTCGAGAAATTCTCATTCCAGGTCTAGAGTAGAAAAAACACAACATAACTCTGGAATATTTGGGCTAGAAATTCAGAAGTGCTCAAGAATAGTTGAGTGTCAATCTGAGATAGTTAGATCGATACATAGCGATTACAATATTATTGACTATATTCTTTATGCCATACTCGATGTCCCTGTGACTGCTTTATGACAACCAGTTTTTAGTTCTTAACATCTACCAGTTTTTCGTCTGTCCCCCTCTCTGAGAAAGTATTCTCATTTTATCAAACCAACAATTGTTATATTATCAATCATTTTCTGAGACAATGGTTGGGCTTCTCTAGCCAGTTTTCTTTAGTTATCAGTTGGGCAAATATCTCTTTGGACCATGACACAGGCTGGACTGCTGCTGGTTTCTTTAAGGTCAGCA
>NW_017732569.1:19234-21883 GCF_001890085.2 Hipposideros armiger
AGTCATTCACATATTGCAACAAAGTAGAACTCCTAGGGAAATTTATACCATCTAGAGTAGCCCTTCAGGATTTGTGAGAAACAAAAAGGGCTCTCAGTAAAACCCTGAGGCATTAATGTCCAGTTAAATTACTTTCCTTCCCTCATGAAGACAAAAATGTGTTGACCTGCTTCATTAGCTGGAATACTAAAGAATGTATTGCATAAACCAACTACAGTAGGGGATTTACTTTCAGTTGGGATGTATACTAGTAGTTATGTGAGAGTTAGGAATAATAGTATTTTGAAAGATAACAATATTGTTTATTGGTCAGAAGTCCTGGGCAATCTCCATCCCTATCCCTTGGCTTTTCTCACAGAAAATGTGGGAGTGTTAAGGTTCTAGTGGAAGGGAATGAGGCCCTGAGTTTTGGAATCTACTGTGGGCTTTATATCTTGAAAGCCCACTTATTCCCTTTTCCTTTGATTCTAACAATGGGTTTTAGGAATATATTGAAATCTTGATAGGAGGTACACTGTGGGTTCTGCCAATATCAGGGGAAGATGTTGCCCATGTAGAGAATGACAGGTGATCCAATAGGGACAAACGAACCATGC
The DNA here is from genome assembly GCF_001890085.2 of Hipposideros armiger. Taxonomy (NCBI): domain Eukaryota; kingdom Metazoa; phylum Chordata; class Mammalia; order Chiroptera; family Hipposideridae; genus Hipposideros; species Hipposideros armiger. The sequence continues at coordinate 19,831 of NW_017732569.1, forward strand.
TCCCAGATTCAACTATGGTGTCATCAGAAATGGAGTAAACAAAGCTGCTACAAATTCATTTAATTTACCTTATTGGTTATTTTGATGGCTACTGTCAAATTCTAGATTTACTTCTTCCTTTTGGGAGAAAGAAATTCCAACATGATACTGTTCTAAGAAGCTTCAGCTAAATAAATGAAGAGGGACAGATGATCTAAGGAGACTAGGGTAACTCTGAAACAGCCAAAACAAAGGGCAGTTCCAGAGACAGGAACTAGTTGAGGTCCATTTGATAAACCCCCACTATTAGAATTGTTTTAACACTCTGAGGCAGGGGCTGTGTTATAGCAGTGGAGTTGAGCACCAGTAGTATAGTTTCAGTGTCAATAAGGACTGAGAGAAATTCATTCCCAATTTGGAGAAATGCTTCTCTGAGCTTATTAATAGGGAAGGTTGGGAAGAGCCCCTGTTGCTCCTCAGAGCACTGCCATTTGGAATTAGAAGGACATTGGAAAGGCTGGTTAGATTGCTGAGGGTGCCTAAAGTGCTTAAAATTGTGACAATTTCTATTGCAGTTCCTGGCACTTTTCAACAGTAATAGAAACTGAGCTTTTGGTTTTGTATGTGGACATTCATTAGCTAAAGTCGAAAATTAATTTTTTTATTAGTTTCAGGTATACAAAACAATGTAACAGTTAGAAATTTCACCCCTCACAGAGTGAAAACCACCTTCCCCCAATCTATTGCCCACCTGACCTCAAATATGTTTATTACAATTCCATTGACTCTATACTGTACACCATATCCCATGACCATGTATATGTATTAAATTATAGTTGACATACAATGTTATTCAGCTTCAGCTTCAGGTGTACAGTGCAGTGGTCTCCCTAGTAAGTCATATGCCCATCTGACACCATACAAAATCTTTACAACACTATTGATTATATTCCCCAAATTGTCTTTCATAACCCCATGGCAATATTATAGTCACCAATTCATGCTTCCTAATCCCTTCACCTTCTCCCTCATCCCCACCCCCTCCCATCTAACAACCATCAGTTTTTCCTCTATATCTCTGAGACTATTTCCACTTACTTTGCTCATTTATTCCTCATTAATTCATTAATTAATTCTTTAGATTCCACATACAATGAGTCATATGGTATTTGTCTTTCTCCGTCTGACTTATTTCAGTTAGCATAATGTTCTCTAGGTCTGTCCATATCGTCTCAAATGGTAAGATTTCATTCTTCTTTATAACCGAGTAATACTCCATTGTGTAAATGTACCACAGTTTCTTAATCCAGTCATCTACCGATGGGCATTTCAGTTTTTTCCAAATCTTGGCTATTGTGACTAGTGCTGCAATGAACATAAGGGTGCATATAGTTTTTTGGATTACATCAAACTAAAAAGATTTTTCACAGCAAAGTAAATCATCAATAAAACAAAAAGGCAGCCTACTGAATGGGAGGAAATATTTGTCAATAATATATCTGATAAGAGATTAATATCCAAATTTATAAAATACACATTCAACTCAACATCAAAAAAATAAATGACCCAATTAAAAAATTTGCAGAGGATATGAAGAGACATTTCTCTAAAGAGGACATACAGATGGCCAACAGGCATATAAAAAAATACTCAACCTCACTAATCATTAGAGAAATGCAAATAAAAACCACAATGAGATACCACCTTACCCTGGTCAGAATGGCTATCATCAATAAATCAACAGACAGCAAGTGCTGGCGAGGCTGTGGAAAAAAGGGAACCCTGGCGCATTGTTGGTAGGATTGCAGATTGGTGCAGCCACTATGGAAATCAGTATGGAGGAATCTCAAAAAACTGGAAATGGAGCTACCTTATGGCCCAGCAATTGCACTCTTAGGTATCTATCCAAAGAAATCCAAGACGCTAATTTGAAAATTAAAAATTTTGCATTCTTACTTCTCAGTGACTCGTCTCGCTGTGGCAAGCTGATTTGCCACATTAACTGAATCTGGAGTAGACATAGTTTCACATTTCATTTTGTTCATTTGGACTACAATGGAAAAGTTTCTGTTCA
>NW_017732569.1:24728-26727 GCF_001890085.2 Hipposideros armiger
TCTAGAGGCTGCAGATTCCAAGCTCAAGATCCTGGCACATTTGGTGTCTGGTGATGGTTCACTTTCTGATTCATACCTAGTTTTTTCTTGCTGTGTCCTCACATGGTAGAAACAGCCAGGGAGCTTTCTGGGGCCTCTTTTAAGAGGCACTGATCCCATTCACCAGTGTTCCACCCTAATTTCCTAATAACCTATGAAACTTCCTACTTTGTAACATATTCCCATTGGGGTTTAGGATATCAACATATGAATTTTGGCGGGGACAATCAGCCCATAGCAGTAACTGACATCTATGTGTCATCTAATTACTGAGAACCTTCTGCTCAGCAATGGCCCTCAGATTAACATTCACTTGAGAAGCCATTGTTTTCAATCTTGGCTTATTTGGAAAGGTCTAATCATAGTGCTGTCTAATATAATCATAACTGTGTCTCCAACCTTTCGGCCTTGTTTTTTCTAAGGTCTGGTAATTTGTTAAAACTGAGGGTCTATATCATTGAATTAGCTATCTTTCCTTTCAAAGTGATCATTAGATATAACCCTTGAATTTTACATACTGTTGTGATTCCTTTTCTTCCAAGTGATGTGACATGAATATAAGTGATGTGACATGAATCCAGTGTAATTCTGTGACCAATTTCAGATGTAAATTTGTTTCCAATTCCAGAAATAATTCATAAACATAAGGAGACACCAGAATTTATCTGTAATTTAAAGCTCTCAGGTCGTTTTTCTTTTTTTCATTCCCAGGCAACTGACTAGTAAATATTTCATCCTTGGTAAAATTTTTTCTAAGTTTCTATGTCTCTGAAAAATGAAAAATGGATTAATCTATACCTTAATTGTTCATGCAGCGTGGGTTTGTGTTAAAAGTCATTAGGACATAGGTTAACTTATTTCACCTTTGGTCAGTTTTGGCTAAATAACAGCCTGTTAAATTGTTCTCATTATCTCCAAGTTTCTTCANTTGGTTTTAATATAAGTACAATTGGGGATCTCAAAAGTTCTTTATAATGGCTATTGGTATTGTGAATAACTTTTGGTCAAATCAGTCCATTTAGTGAGAAATGAGCATGAGGAATAACTGTGCTTCCTAAACATGAATGTGTCCAGAGTCACTCTGTATACACTGGGGGTGGGGGCTCCTGATATATTTAGATAATAGAGATCCTATTTTTAGAGGTTTTCCTCCCTATGCAAAAGCCCGAACAGCCTAAACAGCTCAAACAACTTAACCAGCTTAAATGGGCAAATAGTCCAAATAGCTGTAAAGATTAAAGAGCTGTGCCTGTGTGAAAGATAAATCAGTCACTCCCTTCTAGAACAGTTTGATCTCATGAGGGCTGAGCTGAAGGCAGAAGCAGCAGGATCAGAGAAACAATGCAGTCATGAGATCGTCAGGCCAGAGTCTGAGCAGTGCAGCTCTGGTAGACAACCTGCTCTTGGGAGCATTAGGATGAAATGAACAATACTCTTTTAAAGAGACAGTCCAATCTAGATTTCAACTGAAGGTTAGCCAATTTCAGTAGAAATAGCCTGGTTCCGAGGGAATCAAGCCAGTGACTAGACAGTCTCACAAAACAGCCTGATCTCAAAGGAATCAGGCTGTTGGGTCCAATTTAGTACTCGCACACACACAGGGCCGTTAGCAAAAAGTACAAAGCCTCTGATAGATTGGATAGTCACAAGAGCTTCAAAATAGAGAGAAAATGGAAGTTCAAATCCAGGAAAAAACGTAGCCTTAGAACTCCTATGTCAGTGAGAAAAACAGCAAGCTCAAAAGGCTCTGTGGGTGCAATCCCTGGTGTTATCACAGGACTTTTCTGGACCCTTGTACAGGTCACCAAATATGTTGGCCTTAAACAAAAAGTCAGCTAAATGTGTCTCTAAATAATTGTTTATTCAGGAAAAAGGGACAATTGTAATCTGGAGCAGGTACCCGGAGTAAAAAAGTGCAAAAGAAGAGGAAGTTTCTTTACAGAAGGACATAGGAAGTTAG
>NW_017732569.1:32197-44104 GCF_001890085.2 Hipposideros armiger
CACTCAGTTCAGTCCTTCCTGCAGGCTCCTGGGCCCCACTCACAAAGCTACTCCCTCCACCAGGAACCGGGTGAGTGCTCACCAGCGTGCAAGTCAGTTTGCCGGCTCCACTGGTTCTCCAGCTGTTCTCAACCTCACCAAGTTGAGCAAAGAGAGTCCTCACTATTTTCTACTTCCAGCTATCGTAGAACTCCTCTTCCCGGCAAAGTAACTTGGGCTGGTGAGAGCGGTGTGGGGCCAGAGGGTCTCTCCCCCAACCAGAGAAGCCTCCCCACCGCTGAGGTGACCCTCACGGGGTTTGCCCTCTCTCGTCTCCACCCCTCCTACCAGACTTGACATGGCCTCCTCTTTAAGTCCTTTATTTAGAGGTTCTGCTCATCTAGTGTCCAGGGAACTTCTGAGGTTGAATATCTTATAAATTATTTGTAATTTTGGTGTGATCCTGGGAGGCAGTCAGCACAGAGTCTGTCTATTCCACCGTCTTACCGGAAGTCCAAATAGTTATATTTTCAATACTTATAATATTAAAGCATGCTTATGACTCAATTTTGTGTTAATTAGAAAATACAGTGGGACGTGTTTTCAACATGTAGATTTAGAATTTCTTAACTAGAGAAGGGGGTTGAGTCCCTTTTAAATAAAGTAAATGTCCTCTAAAACAGAACGTCTTAAACCTTATACATACCTGTGATTTCTTGTTAAAATGAAGACCCTCAAAAGTAGATGTAAGGTGGAAACTGCTGTTTTGCATTTGTAATAAACTCCCAGGGATATCAGTGAAGCTTGACTCCTGGGAAAATATTAAAAAGCAAGATAGTTTCATATAGAAGAGACAGATGCTCCATTCACATTTAAGTTTTTTATTTTTTTCATCAAAAAAGCTTCCATTCTTTGTCAAATTATTTCTACGTATGTAAAATAGTTACCTAATTTTACTATTTTCTCAATCATTTAATAAACATTTCCTCTTATGAATCTAGACTTGATGATGATGGTTGGAAGCACATCTAAGTGAATTGTAACTGGCAAAATTCTGAGGGATGTAAAAACAATGATCATCCAGGCTGCCTGCTGTCAGTTCCCCATCATCACTCTCACTTGTGGAAGCACATTTCTCAGAACCCGTTTACCCTCTATGATTTCCCATAGAGATTATCAGTGAGGGGTCCTCCTTGAGATTTGGAGTCAGAAAGGGAGGATTCAATATTATCCATCAGTTCCTGCAGGCAGACTGGAGGACTGGAGAATCTCTGCTGAGTTGAGAGCATCAGCACCTCCACTCCTGGGCTTCCCCCACAGGTCTGGGGACCACATGGTTAGACAGCCTCTGTCTCCAAATGGGATATTTTCTCTTGTTTCTGGGAGAGAACCAGGGAATCCCTCATTTCCACTGTCTGCTTCCCCTGTTATTAATTGTGAAGGCCTTCAAAACGTTGCACTTTAGTAATTAATTGCCTATATTAAGCAACTCCTTTTTGAAATACCCAGAGTAGCTTCTTTTTATTTTATGAATTCTGACTGATATTGTAGACCAGAGAGCTCTTGTGTGATGCTCTCTATTCTTTATAAATTCAGGAGACGCATTGTATGTGCCACTGAGGCTGAGGAAAGACAGGGAGTTAGGGTGCAGAGGAGCCATCCTGGCCACTTCTATTAAAACCTTCAGTCACCATCGAAGAGTGGATGCATCTGAGAAGTGTGCTCAGCTGATTGAGGCCCAAGAGGAGCAGCTGGGGCAGCCAACTTTCAGCTGTCTACTTTGTGGTTTATGTTCAAGCTTGTGACACTGTGAGAGGCCAACTGCTATCCTGTTGACAGTAATAAGTTGCAAAATCTTCAGGCTGCAGGCTGCTGATGGTGAGAGTGTAATCTGTCCCAGATCCTTGGCCACTGAACCTCGAAGGGACTCCGGTGTGCAAACTGGATGCCCTATAGATCAGGAGCTTAGGAGATGTCCCTGGTTTCTGCTGATACCAGTTTAACTCATTGCTAATGCTCTGACTGGCCTGGCAAGTGATAGTGACTCTGTCTCCCAGTGATGCAGACAGAGAGGATGGAGACTGGGTCATCTGGACGTCACATCGGGCTCCTGAGAATGGAAACATGAAAACAAACATCTGTACTCTTAATGATGTTACCATGTCTTATAACTACCCTGCAGTCTAAGTGGTACTGACCACACTGGCAGAGTAAATCCCCCAAGTGCTCCTTCCTTACCTGGGAGCCACAGCAGCAGGAGGCTGAGGAGCTGAGTCGGGACCCTCATGTCCATGCTCCGTCCTTCCTGGGACTGATTCCTGCACAGGGTGTGACCACACTATTAATATGTCCAGGGTTGTGGGTTGCACCCCAGTCACATGCAAATAAGCAGGGGTTGGGGCAAGTTGGGCACAGCTGCAGGGCTGACTGGTCTCAATAACACAGCACAGTCACTGTCTACCAGGTGTCCAAGCCCAACCAGGGCAGCACATGTTTGCCTGTAAGAAATGTGTTTCTCCTTGGCAGTCACAAGAATCATTCTACCGTCCTATGACTATAGTGTTTTTGCTCTGTTCAAATTTCAGGACATGCTTCTCTTGCTATTTGTTTATCTAAAACAGGGACACTCGAGTATGACAAAACCCTAGTACTTGCAAGAAATTTTGCCCACTCTTTACATTGGTACCTGTGAACCATGTTGAGGACAGCAGACTTATTTTTGGGTTGAATTATTACACCTTTGGTATATAATAAATTAACACTATTTGCAACCAGAGATGAAATGAGGTGTAAGAGTAATTATCTTTTAAAAAAGAGAGTTTTATGATTGGTAAGGAAGTGCCCAGTGACTGAGTATCTGTCATTGCTAACCTGTCATCTCTAGCTTACTGATCTGTCCTTTCCATTACTGAGTGCTCTGACACACCACTTGCATCTAGGCCAGCCACCGTCAGGGATATTATCCTCCACATCTGAAATATGTCAGCTACCTTTCCTCTCTGCAGGCCTTTCCCACACTCATGCTACATGTTCCCTGAGCTCCTGGGTTACTGCTTGTGCCTTGCTTGCTTCTCAACCCAAGCTATCCTCTTTAGAAGCTGAAGGCTTCCCTAGGTGAAGTGCTTATGTTTAACCCTGACACTACTGTGTTCCCTAAACCTGCATATTCTTCATCACCAAAACTCTTCCAGCTTCTAAGAGAACACAGTTTTTAGTGGTTGAATGCAGGGCCTTGGGCACAAGCAGGGTGATGAGAAAACCTCACAGGAAGGTGAGGGTGGGAGCCTTGCACAGGGTATTCGAGCCCACCCGGTATGGAAAAGGCATTCATGTGTGATAGAGGGGAACCCAGCATGGAGCTAGAATGGATGAGCACTGGTGTCCCACATGGCAGTGATGGCACAATTAGACCAGTACATGTGTTAAGGCCAAAGAAAGAAGAGGACAATCACCTAGACAGGGACACTTAGCGCAGTGTCAGAGCCCAGGCATGGATGTGAGGGCACTCATGCAGAAATGCAAAGTTGGCAGTGGACTGACCAGGGTTTCAGAGCCAGAACAGGGTATGTGGGTGGATGTATGAGGGAAGTTCTGTGCAATGGGGATTGTAGTTAGCTGTAACAGCAGGAGATTGGTTTCATTCAAGAGAGTTGATGATCATATAAGCCAAAGTATTAAGAATAATTAGAGACAAAATTCTCACTTTTGGAAAAAGGAGTTACAGATACAGAAAATTCCTATGATAAACTGATTTCGGATTGAAACTGGAGATATCAGGGTTATGTATAGCTTACATATGAAAGTGTGTGTTGATATATAAATGGATGATGGATGCATAGATAGATTTTTCTAAGCCTAGTACCAATGACACCCACATTCTAAGAAGCACCCACGGTGCCGGTTCTTGGTTTCTAAAGACTGTTTTCCACTAAAACAAAGCACTAGTTCTTAGAGAAATTATTCATTGCAGGTCTCGAATAGAGAAAACACAATATAACTCTGAACTATTTGGACCAGAAATTAGGAAGTGCTTAAAAATGATGAGGTGAAAGACCCCAGTTGGAATGGGACTATTATTTGCCCAACATGGGAATTTGGGGAATCAAAATGAATTGTGATCATAACTCATTAATGGAAATATGAGCCCATGATTTTATACTGACAATGTGATGAGGAATAGGATAGTCATAAATATTAAGGACTTTTCCCCAAAAAAATTCTTATTAATTTCAAATTTCTTAAGAACAGCTGTGCAGGGGAAAAGTCTGGCAGATACCACCATGACCCAGGGATTGAAGTGGCATCATCATTAATGGGACAAATTGGAATATTGGACCACCTAATAGGATGCATTGAGAAGAGCAGACAATCACTTTCAGATACTCCTGCCAGAGATGCAGTAGCTGAATCTGATCATGAGGGAAAATTAAGCAAGTCTAAATTGAGGGACATCCTACAAAATAATTGGTATTCATCTTCAAAAGTGATAAGATCCTTAAGATCAAGGAAAGAATTATGAACTGTTCCAAAATGAAGGAGACTAAAGAGATATGGACAAGTAAGGCTACACGTGAATCTGGACTGGATTTTTAATTACAAAAGATAATGTTGGGATATTGTCAAAACTTAAAATAGGCCTGAGGACTAGATGGTTTAATACATACATGCTGATTTCCTTATTTCGTGGTTGTATTTGGTTATATAGGAGAATGTCCTCTTTGCGGGGAATACATAGTAATGTGTTAGAGGGTCAGGCTATCAGGTCATCAACTTACTCTCAAATGGCATAGGAGCAGAGGGGAAAGCACTAAGTGCTATACCTACAACATTCTGTAAAAGTGAGGTTGTTTTGAGATTTTATAAAAGTACCAAAAGCAGTTCTTAAGAGCATGTTGAAGGTATTAAAAAGCATTTTACTGCCATTATGCTTATTATAGGGCCAAGTCATTTACTGCAGATACACAATGATAATTATTAATATCATGTTTCCCCAAAGGTGTGTCACACATGCATCACTTTCCAAAGCCATAGGTCTCAATTTTTCAGTGAACTAAATGGGGTATATCTTATTATTGAATTGGGCTCCTTCATATTTTACACCCTCTCCTGACTTTGGCCTTACTTCCCAAAGGCCATCAGCAAGAAAGCTCTGACTATTGATGCTAGACCTGATTACCTCAAAATAAATTGCTATTTTGTTTTTTTTCTTCTCTCCAACTAAAGAAGATGACCTTTGAATTAGAGTCTTGATTAAGATATTCCTGAAATCTTAGATCAGCTCAAAGCCTGTGAGCATCAACTCTCTTTAATTTAAAATGAAGACCAAGATTATATCACCTGGGGGGAATTGTTGTGAATATCAGAGAGGACAGGATAAAAAGGGATCTGGAGACAGAGATGAACCCAGACATGTTATTACTGTAACAATGCAAGAGAGTCCTTAAACCCTCATGTGGTGGCTACAGCCTAGGAGAACCTTTTTATGCCCAGAGGTAGTGGACTCTCATGATGCATTGATGATGGCTCAGGGATTGGCTGTTACATACATAAATGTTATTTGATGCCTTTGATATCTTTATTTTCCAAACATATTCTAAAAATCTACATTAAAAGTAGCATTCTTCTTATTTAGGAATAAATTCACAATTTATAATGAGGATTAGATTGTGAAATGCATATGAAATCATAGCTAATCAAAACATGTGTACCATTACTGCTACCAATTTTGCTAGTATTATTTCCATTAAAAAGTGTGTGTGTGTGTGTGTGTGTGTGTGTGTGTGTGTGTTTTCAAGCTCTTTCTATCTTCTATACTCATTCTTGAAGAAGATCATAGTCGATTTTAGGCTTGTGACTGACATAAAAGAAATTGAATTTAAATAAGAGGTTAAAGATTTTTATTCAATTTAAAATAAAAAATATTTGTGACAACCTTATGAAATCATGAAGTTTCTCCTCAAAAAATACTGATATATAGAATTTTGACCTACTTTTCATGGTTTTCCAGGTTAAAGACAGACCTATTTAAAACAATGGTTCATATATGTTTCTAGTACTTAACATTGTAGGGTGAAAAATAAAATGGCAATGTTTTTCATGTCATTATCAAGTTAGTTTGGTTAAGATTTCAGGATATTTGGCAAATTTCCAGTTGTAATTAGCAGAAACCTCAACTTACATTGAATTAAGTAATAAAGGGAATTTGTGTACTTAAACAAAGGAAAAGTCCAGAGTGTTTTGGCTAGCCCAGATTTATTGGGTCTCTCAAGAAAAGAGGAATTCACTCAGATCTATAGGTTCTGCAGGTAAAATCTGCTGGCGAGGCCTTGGCTTGACTTCCGAGTCTCAAGAGACTTTTTAAAGTCCAGTCTGATATTCCTTATGAGAAGATCCAACAATGCAGACTTTTAAAAAGCTTATGTGATCCATCACTATTCTTGTTGCACTTATATAAATAGTCAGGTGAAATGTAATGAGATTACATTTTTTTTGCAAACAAATCAGTCTTTCTGTGGTTATGCTTGATAGAAATGATGGTGACTATAGAGAGAAAATTATGTCAAAGAGAAATTACAGTGTACCCTTAATTAAGGATTCTAGCCTTAATCATTGTGTTGGAGGTGTTGACATCCACCTGCAAATCAGACTGGATCCTGTATTTTTGTAGTTTCCTCGAAGTAGTTTGAATATAACTCTCCAAATTAATGTTTTCAAATTTCTCCCACCCTTATTACTTGGAATCACTAAAGCCTAAAATTATCATTTTCTGAAGCCCTACAACGGAACCTGGATGATTTCAATAAAAGCTTGTAAAGTTCCGGGCGGGCCGAGTGGCGTGATGGTTGGGAGCTGGCTTGGGACGCCAGGGGGCCCCGGTTCGGATCCCACATGTGAGGGCCAGTGACACTGCCCTCTGCGGCTGAGATGCTGAGCAGCAGCTCAACCTGGAGCTGGGCTGCCATGGGTCACCAGGACGGCATAGGCTGTAGCCCCTGTGGCAGTGGTTTGCTGTGGGCTGCCGTATGTGGCCGACAGCCGGGGTGGGCGGCCGGCGGCCTGCAGTGAGCGGCCATCCAGCAGCCAGCGGCTGATCTGCCTCGCCAGGGAAGAGCGCAATGATGGTGACAACTTGTGCCAGTGGGGCAGTGTCCTCCACGGCTAGACTGAGGAACGGAATGACAGCAACTTGTCTGTTCCCCTTCCCCCAATTCCCCAGCATTGTTCCCATCCCCCACAATTCCCCAATAAAAATCTTTAAAAAAAAAAAACTTGTAAAGTTCAAAGAAAGCACTGCAGCAGATGATATATGGGCAACTTTTGTGCCTGGTGTTATGTGTTCCACGAAGCAAGTTTATCAGACACTCAATACCATCAGCAAAGATTTAAAATGCAAAAGATGCTTGGAACCCAACACCAAGAAACCTTGATGACTGCTCTCCAGACTGAGAATGGTATTTTGCTCCAACCATTAATCTTTGTTTTTCTTTTTCTTATCATAGAAGTTCCCCTAATTAAATGCCTAACTACTTTAAGCATCCAGGAAATATTCTATACAACCAAGTCCCAACGAATACTTCAGCTGGTCCTTAATGAACAAAAGGAAAACCAGATAAATGGACCTTCATATTATTCAAAGGAAAAAATGGTATCTCTTCTTTCATTGAACAACAGGGGTAATTGATAAAGACACTCTGCTGGACTAGACCTGAACTTGGGCTTACCTCTTTGCCATAGAGAATCCAGTTTGAACAAGAATCCTGCCAAGTCAATTTAATGAAATCCCCCATCCTTGGTATGTGACCACTCTTGATATCCTATCATCCTATTCTGGCTTCCGCAAGAATTCTATTGGTCTAACAAAAATTCTCTTTAGCTTTGATGTTTTCTCTTAGTAATTTTCCATCTGCTGAGCCCACCCTGCCCCTTGACTATTAATCATCACTTATACTTTTGGCGTCAGAGTTAAATCAAATATCTGCCCTCCACTGCAAGACCCCATTGCAGTGGTCCCTACCAATCATGATGCCCCTCTCTCTTTTAAATAAAGATTGATTTACCAATGTGTTGTTGTTTTTTAATTCCAGAGTGGAAAGCTTAATATAGCCTCTCATTTTTATCACTAAAATTCTGTTTCTTTCTTCCTCTCCACTCTGACTTTCATGCATTAGTTCCATATTAAGGAAAACTTTATATACTAATAGATCCTGGAATTATATGCTCCTTGTCAAATAAGAGTCTATCCCATAAGGCATTTGAAATTCTCTGCATGTGCCCAAGCTTAGGTAATAACCCTCCATTGACAGGTCACCCTGATCATTGCAGTCAAAGAGATGGCCTCACTGAAAGGCTTATCTGCTATTTTGCCTTTTATCCCTGGACTTGAGTTGGATTCCACATTCTCAAAACCAAATCATCTACCAAATAGTAACTTTGCCATTTATAATGGCAAGATTTGGATGACAGAACATAAATGTCTATTCTTCCTTCCGTAACCAAAGCTATGAGTTAAGCATTAGAGAAGGAAAAGATTAGTGATGGTGTCAGATGGTCACATGTCTTGTTAGGGAAACCACTTCCTGGAAGGAGTAGAGGCTTGATCACTGCACTGTACATCTGAAGCTGTTGTTGTATAATATTGTATGTCAACTATAATTGAATATATATATAGTCACGGGATGTGGAGTATAGTGTGGGAGTGAAGTCAAGGGAATTTTAATAGATATGTATGTTATGAGGGGGGGAGTGAGGTGGCGGATTGGGGGAGGGAAGTTGTCACTTTAAGGGATAAAAAGTATAACTATTGCACTGTGTTGTACAGCTGAAACTAATTAAAAATGTTTATTTCACAATAAAAATTTAAAAATTACTGAAAAAATAAATAAATAAAAAATAAAAAAATAAAAAAAAACAAGGAAAGATAAGTGAGAGCTTCAAGGAGTCACTCTAAATATGAGAGATATAAAAGATAAAGGCACTTTCACTGTTTAGCCCAGAAAAGGTTTATCTTTCAAAAAACATCTGAGGAGGGTAAAGCAGGCAAAGTTATCTCCACTAAAAATAAATATTAAACATAAAAGTATAATACTACAAGATGCTCTATTAAAACTAGGTAGTTCTATTTTATATATAGTGTCAGAGCTTTGATTCTTGTTACTGACCTATGTGTTGGGTGGTTTCATGCCACAGGGACATGAGGAATTGAAAGACCAGTGTCCGTGATCAAAAGATGTTTTGGATACATAATCATTGAGACTAAAAGACAATCAATTTTCCAAAAAACACAAGTGTTAAACTGCACCAACCTGTTCCTCTGATTGTTCATGCTGAGGGTTGAAGATACACTAAATGGATTTGGACACCTGTTGGCCTTCTTGCCTCAGGAATGGCATTGCTCCAGGGGAGGGAGCTCAGAGGGAGTGGGGTGGGAGTGGCAGCAGACACATTATTTTCTTATTATCTGCCCCTCCTATTAAAATTAAAACTCTACAGGGTCAGAGCTTTTGTTTGACTTGTTTAAAATGCTCTATGCCTAGCAGAGTTCATGATACTATGGTTTTGGTAATTCTATAAATATATATATTTACATTTTGAGTAGGAACAGTGAAGATCTGCTCTAGCCGAGCCTGGGTGCTGGAGCTATTTTACCTATCACCCTCAGGAGGAGCTGTGGCATCTTAGGTCTGTTAGCGGTGGAGGAAAGAAGGGAACCTGAGATGTAATTTGATGACCTAAAAGATCAAAGTGACACAGGTGATTCCTAAGTATGTGGTGACACATTTTGTGGGACAATGTTTGTGTAGGGGGAACTATCAAGTGCCTAGTTTGTTATTGGTGTATAAAAATACAACTGATTTCTGAATATTAATTTTGTATCCTGCTACTTTACTGAATTTATTACAGTTCTAATAGTGTTTTGGCAGGATATTTAGGGTTTTCTATATATGCTATCCTGTCATCTGTGAATAATGTAAATTTTACTTCCTTTCCCATTTTGATGTCTTTTATTTCTTTTTCTTGTCTGATTACTATGGACAGGACTTCCTATACAATGTTGAATAAAAGTGGACATGCCTTTCTTGTTCCTTATCTTAAGGAAAACACTACTGTTGAGTATGATGTTAGTTGTGGGTTTTTAATATATGGCCTTTATTTAGTTGAGGTATTTTCCCTCTATTCCCACTTTGCTGAGTTTTTATCATAAATGGATGTTGGATTTGGTCGAATGCTCTTTCTGCATCTATTGATATGATCACAGGATTTTTGTGTTTCATTTTGGTTATGTGGTGTATCACATTAATTGATTTGCAGATATTGAACCAACCTTGCATCCCAGATATGAATCGCACTTGTGTTGAATCATCTTTTAAAATATTGCTGAATTCCATTTGCTAATATTTTGTTGAGGACAACTGCATCTATATTTATCAGGGTTGTTGGGCTACAATTTTCTATTGTAATATTTTTGTCTAGTTTTGGAATCAGGGTAATGCTAACCTCATACACTGATCTTGGGAATCTTACCTCCTTTTGGAATTTTTTGGAGTACTTTGAGATGGATAGGTGTTAATTCTTCTTTTAATATTTGGTAACATTTACCTGTGAAGCCATCCAGTCCAGGATTTTTATTTAGGAAGTTTTTTAAATTCAAGTTTGTTAGTAGCTTTTGGTTTGTTCAGATTTTCTGTTTTTTCTTTAATTCAGTCTTGAAAGATAGTGTGTTTCTAGGAAGATATACGTTTTCTCCAGAATGTTCAATTTGTTGGCACACACTTGTTCCTACCATTTTCTTAAAATGTTTTGTATTTCTGTGTGTCAGTTGCCACTTTGCCTTTTTCATTTCTGCTTTTACTCATTTTGGTCCTTTCTCTTTTTTCTTGATGAATCTGGTTAAAGGCTTAACAACTTTGTTTATCTTAACAAAGAAACAGCTCTTATTTCATCAATCTTTTGTATACTCTAATTTATTTCCATGTTGGTTGATCTTTATTATTTCCTTCCTTCTACTCACTTTGGGCTTTGTTAGTTTTTCTTTTAATTGTTCCTTTAGGTGTAAAATTGGATTGTTGATTTGAGATTTTTCTTGTTTCTTCAGGTAGGCTTGTATTACTATGGATTTCCCCCTTAAGACTGCTTTCTCTGTGTCCCAGTGATTTGGGGTCATTGTGTTTTTGTTTTCATTTGTCTCAGGTATCTTTTGATTTCCTTTTTTATTTTTTCGTTAACCCATTCATTACTTAATAACATATTATTTAGCATCCATGAGTTTATGTGTTTTCTCATTTTTTCTTGTAATTGATTTCTAGTTTCATACAATTGTAATCAGAGAAGGTACTTGATATGATTTGAATCTTTTTTAATTTATTGAGACTTGTTTGGTGGCCTAACGTGTGGTCTATTTTGAAAATTGTTTGATATGCACTTGAAAAGAATTTGTATTCTGCTGTTTTGGGATTAAGTGCTCTAAAAATATCAATTAAATCATTCAGGTCTGGTGTGTCATTTAAGGGTGCTGTTTCCTTGTGATTTTCTGTCTGAAAGTTCTGTCCATTGATATTAATTAGGTGTTAATGTCCTCTACTATGATTGTATTACTGTCCCTCTCTCCCTTTATGTCACTCAATATTTGCTTTATGTACTTAGGTGCTCCTATGTTGAGTACAGAAATGTTTACAAGAGTTATAACCTTTTATTAGATGGATCCCTTTATTATTACATAATGTATCTCTTTCTCTTATTATAGCTATTTATTAAAAATCTGTTTTGTCTGATATAAGTATTACTATCCCAGCTTATTTTTTTTTCCAATTCCATTCCCATGAAATATCTTTTTCCATCCTTTTACTTTTAGTCTGAGTGTGCCTTTCAAACTTATTTTCAATGAGGTGGGTCTCTTGTAGACTGCAAATGTATTGGACTTGTGTCCTTATC
>NW_017732569.1:47434-52168 GCF_001890085.2 Hipposideros armiger
TTATATTCAGGGCTTAACACTGTGGGAGGAACCATATAATCCTGCTGGCAGTAATAAGTGGCGACATCATCAGCCTTTACCTTGCTGATTGTGAGAATAAATTCTGTCCCTGACTGAATTCCAGTGAACCTGTCTGAGACACCAGAAAATCGGTCATCAGCATCATAGATGAGAAGCTTAGGAGCTTGGCCTGGTCTCTGCTGATACCAGCTTAGGTAATCACTAATGCTCTGACTGGCCCTGCAAATGATGGATGTGCTCTCTCTTAGAGACACAGAGAGGAGGACTGGAGACTGAGTCAACACAGTGTTCCCGCTGGCAGCTGAAAATGAAGCAAAATACAAAGTCACCATGGTTAACTAGATTCCACTCCATTTCCTCCCAAGTGATTCTACCTGCCCAGGTGTCCTACCCTGAGAACACTTGGGTCTCTGGGGGAACATGAGTCAGAGGCCCACAGAGACCCTGAGAAAACCTCAGAGTTAGGAAGGTAGAATTTCCATCATATCAGGGGTGTTCCCTGTGTTCCTCTCTTCACCTTGGAGCCAGAAGAGCAGAAGGCAGAAGAGTTGAGTCAGGACACCCATGTTCAACCCAGGCTGTGCCCGAGGCTCTTTTTTCACCCAGAATCACTGAGAAGCATTTTTTGTGAGGAGTTTGAAGAGGAGAAATGCAAATTGATAAGAGGTTGGGCTGGTCTGGGCTTGCAGCTGTAGAGCCAGTGCCTCTGTAGGTCTCAGTTCCTCCTCAGTGTTCACGTCAGATGTCGGCTTCATATTAAGCCCCAGAGGAGTATTTCCCCAGGGTTTGTAGGATAAAACTGCCTCTATATATGTGGTTCTTATTTGTCCTCAGGTTCTAACAGCTTGTAATAAAATAGGGAGTCTCCCTTGTAAAACTAAGGAAAGAAAAGAAGTTAGATGACTCTCTAAGACTTAAAATGTAAGATGAACATATAGGTATCCCTGTGACTTATGTGAAATACCATGCTCTAAACATAGGTGTAAAATATTGGTTTTATCTTGATATGTTTCTTAGAATAGATATTACAAACCATGGGCAGAGGGAAAGGAGCTAATACCTTTGGAGCAAATGTATGCCAGGCTTATTTGGGACCTGTGCAGCTTATTGGAGTATTGCCACAGCCAGTTTTATTCTTTGCCTCAGAAGTTTATTATTTTAAATGTTAAGCTTTTTCATTTTCAATATTAACTTTCCCTCATTTCTCTATTTTTCTCTCCTTGTGTTGTCATATCTGAGAGTTACTCTACCTTCTTTTTTTGTCTGATATAGTTCCAGTGTTGTTGTTAATGGCATCACCATTTTATTCTCACAAATGACCCAGGTAAGGTGAAAAGTTATACGATCACCCTCTATGCTGACTGTGTTCTTAGTATACTAAGACATTTCTTAATTGACAATCAGTTATGTATGTAAAATTTGATCATGTATATTTATATCATCTGAGGAAAACAATGAAAAGATAAAATGAAATCATTATGGCAAAGCTGCTAAATTATTAAAATCAAGTAGGCTGAGGTACGAGGAAACAATTTTATTCTTGCTTTAAGTAGCCTGAGAACTTAAACTTTTGAAATTCCCATTGTGTGCCAGTACCTGGATATACCTAAAATTTATAGTTAAACCTCTGAAAAACTTAAGAAAGAATGTTCATGTGCTGGAAATGTACTCATATATACCTCTTATAGACAACCACTTGTCATGTTTAAAAAAGAATGTTTCATTATCCAGACCACCTGGCATTCACTATTCAGACCCTTGAACTTCCGGAAGATTATCATCCTGAGGCACTCTGTGGTCTAAGAATGCAAAATTCACTGTTTTCCTCAATAGTGTAGTTTTTATTCTGGGAACTCTTAGCTTTTCTTTCTTTTTCAGAACCCACTGAGTTTTGCTAGTTGTCTTTCCAGTTTCCAAATCCCAAAGGCCNTACTTTACATTTTCTTGTCTGGCAAGCTCTTTATCTCTCCTTCAATTTTAAATAAGAGACTTGCTGGGTAGTCTTGGTTGTAAGTCCTTGCTTTTAATTATTTGAAATATTTCATGCCAATCCCTTCTTGCCTGCAAAATTTCTGTTGAGAAATCAGCTGGCTTGTTATGGGAGCTCCCTTGTAAATAACTCATTGTCTTTCTCTTGTTGCTTTTAGGATTCTCTTTTTGTCTTTAACAGCTGGCATTTTAATTATAATGTGTCTTGGTGTGAGCCTGTTTGTGTTCATCTTGTTATGGACTGTGTACTTCCTGGGTCTGTATGTCTATTTCCTTCACTAGGTTATAGAGGTTTTTAGTCATTATTTCTTCAAATAAGTTCTCAACAATGCTTTCCCTTTTCTCCTTCTGGTACCCTAGTGATGCGGATGTTGTTAAGTGTGAAGCTGTCCCAACTGTCTATTAAACTATTTTTGTTTTTAAAAATCTTTTTTCCTTTTTCTGTTCGGATTGGGTGATTTTTGCTAAGTTCTCTTCCAAATTGTTGATTCAGTCTTCCACTTCATCTATTCTGCTGATAATACCTTCTAATGATTTCAATTATTGTATTCTGGATTTCTGACTGGTTCTTTTTTAAGGTTTTTATGTCCTTTTTTAATGCTTACTATTTCCTTGTTGAAGTTCTCACTGAGTTCATCTATTCTTCTCCTAAGTTCATTGAGCATTGTTATAACCAGAGTTTTCAACTCTGTATCTGGCAGGATGCATGTCTCCGTTTTGTTTAGTTCCTTTATTGGACTTTCCTTCTGTTCGTTCATTTGAAATGCAATTCTTTGTTTCCTCATTTTGGCTGCCTCTCTGTTTTTCTAAATCTTAGGTAAATCTGCTATATTGCCAAATCTTGTCTGGGTGGCCTTATATAGTAGGTGTCTTGTGGTGCAAACTCCTTAGTCACCTGTACTGCATGCTCCAGGAGTGTCCCTTGTGGGCTTTTTGTGCCTTCCTGTTCTACTTGAGCCTTGATAGCTATTGGCACATCTGTGGATACAATTGACTATTGACTGTCAGGCTGTCTGTGGGGTGTGGCCGCGTCTACAGTTACCGCCTGCTGTGTGGGGGGGGGGGAGGGAGGGGAAGCTTACCCACGGAGCAGGGTTTGCCCAGCGGGCTCTGTTGCCTGCTAATACCACTCTGGTAGTGCCACTTGTGAGGCTGATTGGGTGGTACTATGTTGAGGTTCAAAGTCAACCTCCAGGAATGTTGGTCCTGGGTCCTCTTGGGAGAGGCTCCAGTGCAGAACTTGCTTAGCAACTGCCTGTGACCAGCTGGAGACTACTTCTTAGGAACTACAAAGCAATCTCCAGGTTAATGTAAATTCTGGTTTGGTTCCAGGAATGAGACTCAAGCTACTCAGCAAAAGTCTCAAAGCACACCACCAGCCATGGCCC
The DNA here is from genome assembly GCF_001890085.2 of Hipposideros armiger. Lineage (NCBI taxonomy): Eukaryota > Metazoa > Chordata > Mammalia > Chiroptera > Hipposideridae > Hipposideros > Hipposideros armiger. The sequence goes on from NW_017732569.1 coordinate 50,833, forward strand.
ACCATTGCCTGGGAACCCCAGGGAGTTGTCCATGAATGAGTACAATACAGGCAGGACTGATTTCTGACCAAAAAAAGCCTTCCTACTTGCACAATTTGGGGACCATTGGGTCAAAGGGAGTCACCATGGTTTAGTGAGTGGAGCTCACCAGGCCAATAAAAATTGAGATTTGGCTCTGTGGGGAAGGGTTCAACAGAAATGATGACTCCCACCTGCCAGGTGCAGGAGAGGAGGATTCTACACAGGAAAAATGGCCACTGTCTACTAGTTCTCACCCGAAGCAACACAACTCAATCTCTCCCCATCTGTCTCTGACTCCTCCCAAGTCACCATAACTCTGAAGGATCACAGGGTGAGAGCCTATGAGCTGGCGAGTCTGTGCACGGGAACTTTAAGAGGATGTCTTGGTTACCCACATCCTTCTGTCTCACCTGCATGGTCAGAATCATCACAACTTTTCACAGCCAGAGTTTGTGGGGGTTCCTTTCCTGGCACCAGTACTCCATCCTAGGGAGCCTGGTGTGGGGCTGAGGATACTTGCTCCTCCAGGGGGACCTCAGCAACTGAGATACCCCTCCCAATTCTCAACAACAAATGCAGGTTTTGGACCAGCCCATCCTGCAACTCTGCCCTTACTACCAGTCTCTTTTTAACCTTAGTTACAAAACTTGTGTTCACCTAGGCTTCAGATGTTTCAGCAGATTTGTTGTTTGATAATTTAGTTGTAACTTTAATGTCGTTACTGTAGGAGGGAAGCATAGCAATTATCAAGTTCACCATGTTGGATTTTCTTAAAATTCATTTTCTATTTTTTCCTTACAACCTTACAACCACTGGTACCTTCAGTAACGTAAGATCTGATTACCTCTAATTACAATCTATAAAGAATTATTATGGGACTAATTACAATAAATGAATAAGTCTTTACTACAGTACTCATCACATGGTAAGTCTTTAAGACTTAAGTAAATGTCAATTCACAGAGCAGTTATTGTTGCTGTTTACTGTTATTTGTATTAGTGCTATTGGTAATAGTAGTAGTAATAATAGTAATAGTAGCAGTGGTAGTATTTTCTTGGGTATGGGCTTCTTTTTCCCCCTGGTTCTCTGTTTTTAAAAATGCTTTTCAGGGTGTTCCTCAGAAAAAGGCATCAAAGGCCATGCTGTGAAAAAATTGCTTTGGAATCCTGGACTAGAAATCCCATTTATGAAATTAATTGACGTTTTGAGCTTTTTAAAGGTTTTTAGAAATTAGTTTCAGGTGTACAAAACAATAGAGTGATTAGACATTTCTATCCTTCACATATTGATAATCCCCCTCCCAGTCTGCTACCCC
>NW_017732569.1:60394-63135 GCF_001890085.2 Hipposideros armiger
TATATATATAATTGAATGGCTGTAAATAGTGGTATTTAATTTCTTTGTCTCATTTGAGTGATTGAATATCAAAAGCAGAGAAAGCTAAATTCATAGGTTGACTGACCTGGTAAGGCTGCTGGGAACCCTGAGAGCAAGATACCAGGACAAGTTTCCCAAGGGGGTTTCCATAAGTCAGTATTTGTTCCTTCATGTTGTCTGGTCATCTCTGAGACTATTCAAGTCTTTCTCATGATGTTCCAATGAAACCTTGGTAATATAATCAATAATTCCAATTATGTCCTGCTACAAGGAGAACAGGTTCTTTTTGAATTTATGCAAATAACTTTACTGCCATGAAAATAAAAATACTCACGCATTAAGAGTTTTCTAATTCTGGAGACATCAGGTAGGAAAAACATATAAATGTTTTAATTGGCTTACAAAGGTATAATTTACCAAATTGCTTTAAGTCATGGGTACTATAAGAGAAACAAGTTTCCTTATATCTGGAAAACAAAAGATTAAAAATCAGTGTTATTTAAAACAAAAAGTAATAAAAATTATGATTATCTTCATCAGTTCATAGAGTTACATAATTGTTTCTTAAAAATCTTCATCGGGCCGGCCGAGTGGCTCAGTTGGTTAAGAGCTCGCTCAAAAGTGTGAGCTCTGAGCAACAGCGGTTCGAGTCCAGCCTGAGCTGAGCAGCTGCTGAGCTGCCAACAGGTAGCAGGATGGCTCAGTTAAAAAAAAAAAAATCTTCATCTTTTGTTAACAGTCCTAAGAAGCCATCACTTCTGCAAATTTTTACCCAGTTTAATGGTATGATCTGAAAGATGCTCAGACATCAGTATTTTAAAGTGTCATAGTCCTCTCCATGAATCTTTTTAAAGATAAAACATATTTGAAAAAGTGTCAGTAGAAGACAATAACTCTGTATATTGTGCATGCTTAAAGATAATGCAATTGACAAAGAAATTTTCTTTTGACAGACAATAATTTAAGAAAACAACTAATTTTCCAAATGAAAACATTATATCAGGAATTTCAAATATTTAGAAATTTTATATATTTTCTAGAACATTTATATTAATAACAATAATATATGTGTATAAATACAACATACCTACTCTTACTTATTTGACAATGCTTCCCATGTAGTTTTAGTATATCAACATGGTCTAATTTTTTTTAATTTCCCCTTTTTTATAAAGAAGGACAGATATCCTTTAAAATATTTCAGGAATTCTTCTGGAAATGTTACATTTATTTTCAGTCTTTAAAAGTTTCTATTTAATTTTGGATTTTGGGAAGATTATCAAACATGTCCAAAACTTTAAAACACTTGGTTACATAGGATCGTAAGTCACTGTGAAACAATATTTAGTGATTCATTTAATCATGATGACAGAGAGTTTGCAGACAAATNCTTAACCAAGACAGGAATCAGTAGGGCTTATAGTTGGAGTTCTTATACTCTATGTCTATCACAAAAGCCCTACAGGAAGAACTATGGTTATAATGGCTCTTTCCCTTAACTTTCTCTTTTCTTCTAAAAAAATAACTTCCTCTTTTTTCTTTGCTAGGGCTAGAGCTAGGCAGAAAGACCATATATATTCATTCTGATATGTAGCAGACATCCCAGGATGTCTGCTGCTCATCCTTGAGCTGACTTACAACAGGTCAGGAGTTTTACAGCAGTTCTGAGAACTGAGACATAACACGTGCATAGGCCCCACTTCCTCAACGTCCTCCTGACTCCATTTTAAACAATTCTCTTAATAATGCTTACTCCATCTTATTTTCTGTTATCATTTCCCCCTTTATATTGACATCTTTCTGTTTAAAAGGCATTGATGATCAACTTTTTAGTTTTATCCTCCCATTGCAATGCTGGAGTGACCAATAGCCTGCTCCAGGTGCATCATGTCCCTCAGAGGGGAAAGTCCCAAGGTTGGTTAATACCTGTCATGCTCAACAAACAAGATGTGTGAGAATCTTAAGACCACGTTTGAGTCACAAGGAGGTTTGAGAAATTAGGGTTCTTGCATCAGGTGAAGTTTCATTTTTCATTGACAGAGGATAGGCCCGTTGAGTGGTTTCAAGCCTTTAAGTGACCATGATTTTGACATTTTGAGTAGTAGGACAGCACTGAGATACATAGCATGAATAACTTGAAAATTATAAATAGTGGACAAAATAAAATAATAATTAGCAGTATAATTTGTAAACCTGAACACAAGAGCTATGAGTCCTGAAGGAAGCTGGATAAAAAAAATCAGAAAATTTTAAAGTTAATCCACCCTGGGGTAAAGCTCAAATATCCCCTTAAAGATTTTGCTAGTTTAAGTAATTTAGCAGTCTCTAATTTCACTTGTTGTGAGGTGTTTACCCAGGGACAGCATGAGGCATTAGCTATGGCATAAACTCTTCCTTGGGCTATCAGCAAATAACCTAAAGCAATTCTATTATCAAGAACCACCCAAGCCAGGGAACTAAAAATCTTTCTTTGGTTGGCTATTGTTTTGTGGCAGTGACCAGCAACATCCCCTAAGGTTTTAATAAGTTTCTAATTATATATTCATTCATTACAGTGCCTGCTCAAAGGAAAAAAAAATTTTTTTTTCCAAATCTGGCACATTCTCAGAGGTTGATACTGCCAGGCATTGAATATCCTTGAGTATGAGTGCAACCAGTTGCACATTTTGACATATGAATAGGTTTAAAAATGATGTCCAATACTGAGTTATCTTTCCAGG
>NW_017732569.1:65236-73551 GCF_001890085.2 Hipposideros armiger
CAGCTAAGATGCTGAACAACAGCTCCACCTGGAGCTGGGCTGCCATGAGTTGCCGGCAACGGCACAGGCTGCAGCCCCTGCTGCAGTGGGCTGCCATAAGCTACCATGTGTAGCTGGCAGCCAGCGTGAGCAGCCAGCAGCAGCCGTGAGCGTCCATCCAGAGGCCGGCGACTGATCTGCCTCGCCCGGGAAGAGCGTAATGATGGTGCCAACTTGGGCCAGTGAAGCAACGTCCTCCACAACTACATTGAAGAACAAAACAACAGCAACTTGTCTGTTCCCCTTCCCCCGATTCCCCAGCGCTGTTCCCTTCCCCCAATTCCCCAATAAAATCTTTAAAAAAAAATTTACCTAGTTAAATAATATTCCAATATTATTCAGCTTGACCATACAAAAAATTTCCTCTTTCAATATTTTTTATGCCCCTTCTACAACTTTCCTTGTAATCCCCTCACATACGCATTTCCATGTTTTTTTTGCTTGCATATTAATTAGAATTCTTAACCTTTAGAAAACTTAATAGCTAGTGAAAACTAAAAAGTAAGCAATTAGCATTCTTTATTACAGATTAACAAATTTATGAATACATTTCATAACCTCTAGAAACATAGGTTTTTGAACTGGCAAATGCATTTTATAATTTTTAGAGATATATGCTTTCTCAATAAAATACAACACATCTTCATTACCAGATCCAAATTTATCTTTCAGTTTCTCTGTAATAAGAAGCCAAAATTAAGTGAACTTAGACATATTTAACAATTAATGTTTCAGTATTTTATCTTGTTAGGAGATGACTTAGATATTCAATAAATCCATCATTTCCCTTAACTTAGTAAAACTCTAAAGTTTCAAGTCACCAAAAGAGTTAGAAAAACTACTTTTAAATGCATATACCACACGGTATAATTAATTTATTGCCAGAAAGATTTACTGAAAAGCTTTCTATTCGATTTACATTCATTGAGTTCATTAATCCTTAAAAACTACACTTAGATTGCCCATGAAAACTACATGAGACATCAAAGTTAATTGTTACCCCAACTACTTTTTCTACTGATAAATTTTGTATCAGAGATAATATTAATTTATTTTTATAACCCAAGTAAAATAAAAATATTACATTTAGTATAAATATATTGAATCTAAATTTATATTATCTCTATTTATATCTAAAAACATATCTATTTAATCAAACCCAACTTCAACCTACATTAATATCAAATATTTTCTCAGATTATGTGTTCCTGAAAAGCATTTGGGTTACTTTCTATTATATTTACTAACTTATGTAAGTACTTAATTCCTTTAAGTTCATTAAATAGAGCTCTTTTATAAATGATTTATAACACCATGTCATACACAAAACATACAGACAAATAAACACAGAACAGATCACAATCAGAAATCACGAACATAAACAGCTACTAATATTTGTAGAGAAAGCATTTAAGATTTTTCTTGTACCCAATTTTCTAGAATTATTTGCACTTTTAGAAATGGCTCTTCCAATCCATGAATACAAAATATATTTCTATTTCTTTGTGTCTTCTTCAATTTCTTTTAATAATGTTTTGTAGTTTTCAGTGTATAGGTCTTTTACATCTTTGTTAAGCTTATTCCTAGGTATTTTATTCTTTTTTTTTCTTTTGCGATTGCAAAAAGCATTGTTTTCTCTCAATTCATTTTCTGAAATTGCATTGTTGCTATATAAAAACGCAATTGATTTTTTACATTGATTTTGTAGCCTGCAATTTTACTGTATTTGTTTATTGTTTCTAATAGTTTTTTGGTAGATCCTTTAGGGTTTTCTGGTTAAAGAATCATGTTGTCTGCAAAAGGTGACAATTTGACTTCTTCATTCCCAATTTGGATGCCTTTTAATTCTTTGTCTTGCCCAATTTGTCTAAGAGTTCCAACACTATGTTGAATAACAGTAGTGAGAGAGGGATTCTTGTCTTGTTCCTGACCTTGAGGAGAAGCTTTCATTTTTTCACCATTAAGTATATTAGCTGAGGGCTTGTCATATGTGGCCTTTATTGTGTTGATGCACTTTCTTTCCATACCCATTTAATTGTTTCTTATCATAAATGGATGCTGTATCTTGTCAAATGCTTTTTCTACATCTATTGATAAGATCATATGATTTTTATCCTTTATTTTGTTTATATGACCTATCACATTGATCGATTTGCATATGTTGAACCATTTTTGCACCTCTGGAATGAACTCCATTTGATTGTAATGTATAATCTTTTTAATGTATTATTGTATACGATTTGCTAGTATTTTGTTTCAGATTTTTGTATCTGTATGTATCAGAAACATGGGTGTGTAGTTTTCTTTTTATTGTTGTACTTACCAGGTTTTGGTATCACAGTAATTTTGGCTGCATAAAATGAGTTAGGAAGTATTGCCTGTTCTTCAATTTTTTGGAAGAGTTTGAAGGGGACAGGTATTAATCATCTTTGAATATTTGGTAGAATTCACTAGTGAAGCCATCAGGTCCTAGACTTTTGCTTTGGGGGAGGTTTTGAATGATTGTTTCAATTTCCTTACTGTTGATTGGTCTATTTAGATTTTCCAGTTTTACATGATTCAGTCTAGGGAGGTTATAGGTGGATATTTCTAAGAACTTGTCCATTTCTTCTAGGTTATTGAATTTGGTAGCATGTAGTCTTTCATAGTATTCTTGTATAATCCTTTATATTTTGGTGGTATACATTGTAACTTCTTTCATTTTTGGTTTTGTTTATTTGTGTCTTTTTTCCTTCTTCCTCAGTGAGTCTAGCCAAGTGTTTGTCAATGTTATTAATTTTTTCAAGGAACCAGATGTTTGTTGCATTAATTTTTTCTATTGTCCTTTTGTTTTCTATTTCATTTAATTCTNAAAGATGCTCAGACATCAGTATTTTAAAGTGTCATAGTCCTCTCCATGAATCTTTTTAAAGATAAAACATATTTGAAAAAGTGTCAGTAGAAGACAATAACTCTGTATATTGTGCATGCTTAAAGATAATGCAATTGACAAAGAAATTTTCTTTTGACAGACAATAATTTAAGAAAACAACTAATTTTCCAAATGAAAACATTATATCAGGAATTTCAAATATTTAGAAATTTTATATATTTTCTAGAACATTTATATTAATAACAATAATATATGTGTATAAATACAACATACCTACTCTTACTTATTTGACAATGCTTCCCATGTAGTTTTAGTATATCAACATGGTCTAATTTTTTTTAATTTCCCCTTTTTTATAAAGAAGGACAGATATCCTTTAAAATATTTCAGGAATTCTTCTGGAAATGTTACATTTATTTTCAGTCTTTAAAAGTTTCTATTTAATTTTGGATTTTGGGAAGATTATCAAACATGTCCAAAACTTTAAAACACTTGGTTACATAGGATCGTAAGTCACTGTGAAACAATATTTAGTGATTCATTTAATCATGATGACAGAGAGTTTGCAGACAAATGTGGAAAGTTAAATAGTTGTAAACAGAATTTAGCTCTTTTAATATTAAGAAGACTCAGTTTCCCTAAACATTCAAAGACTTGATGATACAAAGAACATGAAATCATTTTAACAAAACACAAAATCTTTGCTTTTTATGCAGAACATTTTTCATAGTATCAGATCAGGATCAGATAAATAGCCCAAGAAACCTTTCTTCTTTAAATGGAGAGAGACAACAAAAGTCTAATTTGGCATCAGCTTATACTTGATATTTAAATTTACCTAGTTAAATTTATTCCAATATTATTCAGCTTGACCATACAAAATATTTCCTTTTTCAATATTTTTTATGCCCCTTCTATAACTTTCCTTGTAATCCCCTCACATATGCATTTCCATGTATTACTTGCTTGCATATTAATTAGAATTCTTAACCTTTAGAAAACTTAATAGGTAGTGAAAACTAAAAAGTAAGCAATTAGTATTCTTTATTACAGATTAACAAATTTATGAATACATTTCATAACCTCTAGAAACATAGGTTCTTGAACTGGCAAATACATTTTATAATTTTTAGAGATATATGCTTTCTTAATAAAATACAACACATATTCATTACCAGATCCAAATTTATCTTTCAGTTTCTCTGTAATAGGAAGCCAAAATTTGGTGAACTTAGACATATTTAACAATTAATGTTTCAGTATTTTATCTTATTAGGAGATGACTTAGATATTCAATAAATCCATCATTACCCTTAACTTAGTAAAACTCTAAAGTTTCAAGTCACCAAAAGAGTTAGGAAAACTACTTTTAAGTGCATGTGCCACACGGTATAATTAATTTATTGCCAGAAAGATTTACCGAAAAGCTTTCTATTCGATTTCCATTCATTAAGTTCATTAATCCTTAAAAACTACACTTAGATTGCCCATGAAAACTACATGAGACATCAAAGTTAATTGTTAGCCCAACTACTTTTTCTACTGATGAATTTTGTATCAGAGATAATATTCATTTATTTTTGTAACCCAAGTAAAATAAAGATATTACATTTAGTATAAATATATTTAATCTAAATTTATATTATCTCTATTTATATCTAAAACATATCTATTTAATCAAACCCAACTTCAACCCACATTAATATCAAATACTTTCTCAGATTATGTGTTCCTGAAAAGCATTTGGGTTAGTTTCTATTATATTTACTAACTTATGTAAGTGCTTAATTCCTATAAGTTCATTAAATAGAGCTCTTTTATAAATGGTTTATAACACCATGTCATACACAAAACATACAGACAAATAAACACAGAACAGATTGCAATCAGAAATCATGAACACAGTTACTAATATTTGTAGAGAAAGCATTTAAGATTTTTCTTGTACCCAATTTTCAAGAATTATTTGCACTTTTAGAAATGGCTCTTCCAATCCATGAACACAAAATATATTTCCATTTCTTTGTGTCTTCTTCAATTTTTTAATAATGTTTTGTAGTTTTCAGTGTATAGGTCTTTTACATCTTTGTTAAGCTTATTCCTAGGTATTTTATTCTTTTTTTTCTTTTGCAATTGCAAAAAGAATTGTTTTCTCTCAATTCATTTTCTGAAATTGCATTGTTGTTATATAAAAACACAGTTGATTTTTGTACATTGATTTTGTATCCTGCAATTTTACTGTATTTGTTTATTGTTTCTGATAGTTTTTTGGTAGATCCTTTAGGGTTTTCTGGTTAAAGAATCATATTGTCTGCAAAAGGTGACAATTTGACTTCTTCATTCCCAATTTGGATGCCTTTTAATTCTTTCTTTTGCCCAATTTGTCTAAGAGTTCCAACACTATGCTGAATAACAGTAGTGAGAGACGGATTCTTGTCTTGTTCCTGACCTTGAGGAGAACCTTTCATTTTTTCACCATTAACTATATTAGCTGAGGGCTTGTCATATGTGGCCTTTATTGTGTTGATGCACTTTCTTTCCATACCTATTTAATTGTTTCTTATCATAAGTGGATGTTGTATCTTGTCAAATGCTTTTTCTACATCTATTGATGAGATCACATGATTTTTACCCTTCATTTTGTTTATATGACCTAACACATTGATCGATTTGCATATGTTGAACCATTTTTGCACTTCTGGAATGAACCCCATTTGATTGTGATGTATAATCTTATTAATGTATTATTGTATACAATTTGCTAGTATTTTGTTTCAGATTTTTGTATCTGTATGTATCAGAAATATGAGTGTGTAGTTTTCTTTTTATTGTTGTACTTACCAGGTTTTGGTATCACAGTAATTTTGGCTGCATAAAATGAGTTAGTAAATATTGCCTGTTCTTCAAATTTTTGAAAGAGTTTGAAGGGGACACGTATTAAATCATCTTTGAGTATTTGGTAGAATTCACTAGTGAAGCCATCAGGTCCTAGACTTTTGCTTTGGGGGAGGTTTTGAATGATTGTTTCAATTTCCTTACTGTTGATTGGTCTATTTAGATTTTCCAGTTTTTCATGATTCAGTCTAGGGAGGTTATAGGTGGATATTTCTAAGAACTTGTCCATTTCTTCTAGGTTATTGAATTTGGTAGCATGTAGTCTTTCATAGTATTCTTGTATAATCCTTTGTATTTTGGTGGTATACATTGTAACTTCTTTCATTTTTGGTTTTGTTTATTTGTGTCTTTTTTCCTTCTTCCTCAGTGAGTCTAGCCAAGTGTTTGTCAATGTTACTAATTTTTCCAAGGAACCAAATGTTTGTTGCATTAATTTTTTCTATTGTCCTTTTTTTTCTATTTCATTTAATTCTACTTTAATTTTTATTATTTCCTTCCTTTGATGACTTTGGGCTTCATTTGTTCTTCTTTTTCTAGCTCTTTAAAATGTAATGTTAGGTGGGTTATTGGTGATTTTTGTTGTGTCTTGAGATACTCCTGTAATAATATAAACTTGCCTCTCATTACCACTTTTGCTCTATCCTACAAGTATTGATAGATTGTATTTTCATATTCATTTCTTTCTATGTCTCTTTTTATCTATCTTATTATTTCTTCTTTGACCCAGTCATTCTCTAGTAGCATGTTGTTTAATTTCCACATACTTGTGGGTTTTCTGCTTTTTTTGCACTTGATCTCCAATTTCAAAGTATTGTGGTCAGAGATTGTGCTTGGTATGATTTCAGTCTTCTTAAATTTGTTGACACTTGTTTTGTGTTCCAACAAATATTCTATCCTTGAGTATGTGGTACGTTCTATGTGCACTAGGGAAGATCTGGTGTTCTGAATGAAAGTTTTTGTAAATGTTTAGTGTACCCTGTTGGCCTAATGTGTCATTTAAGGCCAATATGTCCTTATTGATTTTTTATTTGGATGATCTATCCATAGCTGTGAAAGGGGTATTTAAATCCCTTCTATAATTGTGTTTTTGTCAGTTTCTCCCTTTAGTTCTCTTAGTAGTTGTTTTATACATAATTACCATATTATTCATGATATTCCCTATGCTTTCCCTTATATCCCCATCACTATTTTGTAACTACCAAGTTATACTTCTGCTTCCTTATACTTTTTTGATCATGTTCCCAACCATCCTCCCATCTATGACTCCCAAAAAATTTAGTACCGATCTGACACCATACATAGTTGTTACAATATTATTCACTATACTCTGTATGCTATATCTTCCATCCTCATGACTACTTTATAACAACGAATTTCTACTTCTTAACCCCTTCCACTTTTTCACCCACCCCCAAACCTCCACACTAGTAGAGTATTCTCTTTTTACCAAACCAACTATTGTTATATTATCAATCGTTTTTTGGGCCAACGTTTGCGTTTCTCTATCAGTTTTCCTAAGCATCGTTTGGACAAATATCTCTTTGGACCATAACAGAGGGTGGACTGCTGCTGGTTTCTTTAAGGGCAGCATTCCTTGCAGAAGTGTCAGCATGTGGTTTTCCCTACATCCAAGAGAGTCAAGTATAGTATACAATAACTCCTGAACATGCAGACCATTTTTCTCCCCCTCTGGAAGCAAGGGAGCCATGTTGGCTTCACAACATTCCAAAATTATGAGCTTCTCCAAAACATTATCTACTATCAGTATAAATTTTGCCAGTGTTACTCTCCTCTAAAGTACAAGCCCAGATAAGAGGATATTATTCAGACCTGTTGGGCTGAAGTAGCTAAAGGTAAAGAGACTGTTTCAATTACATCAAATGCTCCTGATAATGAATATCCAGCATAATATTTGCCATTTTCATTTTTTTAACAAGAACCCTCAAAAACCATGAGAAATCAGCATTCTGCAGAGGAGTACCGTACAGAAAATCATGAGGGGTCAGGGGGTGATCCATGAGTATTGGGCAGTTTTGAGGGGATCATAGATAGTGAAAGGATAAAAAATAACTGGGTTAAGGTTAGAACATCCTTAAAGAGTTATGTGAGGAGAAGTTAACAAAAGGATTTCATAGAAAGTAAGGCAACTGACTAAAAAATATTTGTTTGTGATGAGAATTCAGCAGGGTTTCTACTGGTTAGAGTACAAAGATGGTTAAAAGGAATTCCACAAAAAATCTCCTCAGTGGCTTTTAGGAAAAGAGCAGCGGCAGTAATGGCTGTAAGGTAAGGGGGTATCCCGATGCCCTAAGATTCAGCTGCTGACTATAACACCCTATGGGTCTATTGTTTTCCACATGTTTTTGTTTTGTTTTGTTGTTTTTTTTAAGATTTTTATTGGGGAATTGGGGGAAAGGGAACAGACAATTTGCTATCCTTTTGTTCTTCAGTCTACTTGTGGAAGACGTTGCTTCACTGGCCCAAGTTGGCACCATCATTGCGCTCTTCC
>NW_017732569.1:74166-84909 GCF_001890085.2 Hipposideros armiger
TCATTTCTTTCTATGTCTCTTTTTATCTATCTTATTATTTCTTCTTTGACCCAGTCATTCTCTAGTAGCATGTTGTTTAATTTCCACATACTTGTGGGTTTTCTGCTTTTTTTGCACTTGATCTCCAATTTCAAAGCATTGTGGTCAGAGATTGTGCTTGGTATGATTTTGATCTTCTTAAATTTGTTGGCACTTGTTTTGTGTTCCAACAAATGTTCTATCCTTGAGTATGTGGTACGTTCTATGTGCACTAGGGAAGATCTGGTGTTCTGAATGAAAGTTTTTGTAAATGTTTAGTGTACCCTGTTAGCCTAATGTGTCACTTAAGCCCAATATGTCCTTATTGATATTTTATTTGAATGATCTATCCATAGCTGTGAAACGAGTATTTAAATCCCTTCTATAATTGTGTTTTTGTCAGTTTCTCCCTTTAGTTCTCTTAGTAGTTGTTTTATACATAGTTATTACCATATTATTCATGATATTCCCTGTGCTTTCCCTTATAGCCCCATCACTATTTTGTAACTACCAAGTTATACTTCTGCATCCTTATACTTTTTTTTATCATGTCCCCAACCATCTTCTCATCTATGACTCCCAAAAAATTTAGTACCCATCTGACACCATACATAGTTATTACAATATTATTCACTATACTCTGTATGCTATACCTTCCATCCTCATGACTACTTTATAACAACCAATTTCTACTTCTTAACCCCTTCCACTTTTTCACCCATCCCCAAACCTCCACACTGGTAGAGTATTCTCTTTTTACCAAACCAACTATTGTTATATTATCAATCGTTTTTTGGGCCAACGTTTGCGCTTCTCTAGCAGTTTTCCTAAGCATCGTTTGGAAAAATATCTCTTTGGACCATGACAAAGGGTGGACTGCTGATGGTTTCTCTAAGGGCAGCATTCCTTGCAGAAGTGTCAGCATGTGATTTTTCCCTACATCCAAGAGAGTCAAGTATAGTATACAATAACTCCTGAACATGCAGACCATTTTATCCCCCTCTGGAAGCAAGGGAGCCATGTTGGCTTCACAACATTCCAAAATCATTGCTTCTCCAAAACATTATCTACTATCAGTATAAATTTTGCCAGTGTTACTCTCGTCTAAAGTACAAGCCCAGATAAGAGGATATTATTCAGCCTGCTGGGCTGAAATAGCTAAAGATAAAGAGACTGTTTCAATTACATCAAATGCTCCTGATAATGAATATCCAGCATAATATTTGCCATTTTCGTTTTTTTAACAAGAACCCTTAAAAACCATGAGAAATCAGCATTCTGCAGAGGAGTACCGTACAGAAAATCATGAGGGTTCAGGGGGTGATCCATGAGTATTGGGCAGTTTTGAGGGGATCATAGATAGTGAAAGGATAAAAAATAACTGGGTTAAGGTTAGAACATCCTTAAAGAGTTATGTGAGGAGAAGTTAACAAAAGGATTTCATAGAAAGTAAGGCAACTGACTAAAAAATATTTGTTTGTGATGAGAATTCAGCAGGGTTTCTACTGGTTAGAGTACAAAGATGGTTAAAAGGAATTCCACAAAAAATCTCCTCAGTGGCTTTTAGGAAAAGAGCAGTGGCAGTAATGGCTGTAAGGTAAGGGGGTATCCCGATGCCCTAAGATTCAGCTGCTGACTATAATACGCTATGGGTCTATGGTTTTCCACATGTTTTTGTTTTGTTTTGTTTTGTTTTGTTTTTAAGATTTTTATTGGGGAATTGGGAGAAAGGGAACAGACAATTTGCTATCCTTTTGTTCTTCAGTCTACTTGTGGAAGACGTTGCTTCACTGGCCCAAGTTGGCACAATCATTGCGCTCTTCCCAGGCGAGGCAGATCAGTCCCCGGCTTCTGGACGGCCGCTCACTGCGGCTGCTGGCCACTCACGCTGGTTGCTGGCTACACATGGTAGCCCATGGCAACCCACCTACCTTCGCCGCCGACTCACGGCAGCCCAGTTCCAGGTCGAGCTGTTCAGCATCTTAGCTGTAGAGGGCAGTGTCACTGGCCCTCATATGTGGGATCCGAACCGGGGACCTCTGGCATTCCAAGCCAGTTCTTAACCAATGGGCCACTCGGCCAGCCCTCCACATGTTTTTTATTGAGAACAGAGAGGGTGCCTTTTCCTTTTCATATACACAAAGAAATAATAAAAGAATCTGTTAATAGAGATGCCCCCAAACAGGTGGGTTTACTAATCTCTCCTTTAAGTTTTTAAAGGCTATGCTGCCCTGTTCTTCACATAAGATTGTGTCAGGGTTGTTGTGCTTTAGTAAAGCACACAGTTTTTGCCATAAGAGTGAGACTAGGTTTCCTATTCTATGTTAATCCACTGAGAAAACCTCTCAGGTAATGCTTTGTTTTGGGTTTCGGGAAACTTTGGACACTATCAAGCTTTCTGAGTTTAAATGAGGCTCTCATTCAGATATCAGATGTCCTAAATATCAGACCTGGGTTTGGAGAAACACCAACTTTTCTTTGAAGACTTTATCTTCCTTCAAAGGCTAAAACTTTTAGCAGATGGATGCTGTCCTTCTGTGAGAAGAGCAAAGGAGCAAGTCATCTACATATTGCAACAAAATAGAACTCCTAGAGAAAGTTATCCCTTCTAGAGTAGCCTTCAGGATTTGTGAGAAATAAAAAGGGCTCTCAGTAAAACCCTGAGGCATTAATGTCCAGGTAAGTTGTTTCCTTCCCACATGAAGGCAAAAAGGTGTTGATGAGCTTCATCAGCTAGAATACCAAAGAATGTATTGCATAAACCAATTACAGGAGGGAATTTACTTTCAGTTGGGATGGATGCTAGTAGTATGTGAGGGTTAGGGATATTAGGATTCTGAAAGATAACATTGTTCCTTGGTCAGAAGTCCTGGACAATTCTCAACTCCTATCCCATGGGTTTTCTCACAGGAAAAGAGGTAGTGTTACAGGGTCTAGTGCAAGGGAATGATGCCCTGAGTTTTAGAACTACTGTGAGCTTTGCACTTTGAAAGGCTTCTTATGGAATATTGATTTTTCCATGGGGGTTTTAGGAATATATTTGAAAATTGATAGGACATACGCTATGGATTCTGCCAATATCAGCTTAAGATATTGCCCAGAAAGAGAAAAACAGGTGATCCAAAAGGAAAAAATGAATGATGCTTCCATATTCAACTATAGTGTTATCAGAAATGGAGCAAATGAATATGCTGGGAAGTCATTTATTTTACCTGATTTTCTATTTTGATGGCTACTGTCAAATTCTACAGAGATTTTTCCCCCCTTTGGTAGAAATAAATCCATCATGATGCTGCTCTAAGAAATCTCAACTTAATAAATGAATAGGGACAGAGGAACTAAGGAGAAAAGGGTGAATAACTCCTAAAGAGCCTAAACAAAAAGAATAGTTTCAGAGATAGGTCTCATTTGAGGTTCATTTAAGACCCCAATTATTGGAACTGTTTTAGTACTCTGAGGCAGGGCTGCTTTGCAGCAGCGGGGTTGAACACCAAGAGCATAACTTTGGAATCAATAGAGCAGAGAGAATTTCATTCCCAAATTGGAGAAAAGTTGTGTCAGGCTGTTGTGTCAAATGGAGTACTCGCAGAAAAACAGGGCCTTTAGCAGAAAAGTACAAAGCCTCTTAACAAGTGGGTAAAGTCACGAAGTTTCAACACACAAAGAGAGTGGAAGTTCAAATCAAGGTGAAAACTTATCCTTAGAACTCCTGCGTCAATTAGAAAAACAACAAGCTCAAAAGGCTCTGTGAGTGCCACACCTGTTTGCTCACCATTCCTGGTGTTATTAAGAGTCTTCTCTGGACCCGTGTACAGGCCACCAAATATGTTGGCCTTAAGCAGAAGTAAGCTAGATATTTCTCCACTAAATGGTTCACTTGGGGAAAAGAGACAATTGCAATCTGGAACATGCATCCAGGGCAAGACAAGTGCAAAGCAAGAGGATGTTCATTTATAAAAGGACAGAAGGCCAGAAGATGTTAGGAGTTTTGTTGTAACCAGAGATCTTCCTCCAAGACGTTGAGATGGATATAGGCATGAGACTCCTCTCAATTAGAATCTTGGTTGATGTCTTCTTTATTAATTTTCTAACACAGTTAAACTATTGTCCAAATTATAAGGGTGACAAAAAAAACAGCTGTTTCTTTATATACTTTTTTTGGGGGAAAAAAGTAGACCAAATTGTTTAAAATACATAAATGTATTCATGATTCATGCAATTATTGTGAAGCAGCTTCCTTAGTATTTTGCATCCTCTAGGTTCCCTCAGATATTTCTGTGGGGAGGTTATGAAAAGGCTAAACCACATTGCCTTGGCACTCTTGATCAGAGATATTAAGACCCTGCCCATCAGATGTATTTCTGAGGAGTGGTTGTCAGAACAGAGTGAGGGGATGGGACATGCATGACCAGTTTTTTGGTGTGGGTCCTGGCCAGGCAACACATTCTGGTGGAAACAGCTTCCTGAGTCTCCAGGTTGCTGTTGCCATGGCAATAGCTCTTCTGATTACAGAAAACACTAGGCGATTTGAGGGATTAGAACTTTCAGTTGCCAGAGCCTGTTCATGTGGCCTTTCTCTTAATTTTTAATCTTCCCAATCCATGATAATAAACTCCTTTCTGCTGTAATCAGCCATCATGTCTTTTCTTGTATCTAACTGACTCAATCACAGAACATGTGCAAGTAACCACATCAGCCTTTGGTAGATGAAATTCATATTCCTGGGCTATGCATGAAGTGCCATTGCTGATGTCATGATGATTGTTCATGAGGTTCACTGGGAAAGCTTGGAAAATTGGCTTTCTTAGCATGTTTGGGCTGCCATAACAAAAACACCTTATACTGGGCAGCTTGTAAACAACAGAAATATATTTCTCACAATTCTAGAGGCTGTGGATTCCAAGCTCACATTGCTGGCAGATGTGATGTTCAATGATGGCTCACATTCTGGTTCAGATAACTTTCTTGCTGTGTCCTCACATGGTAGAAGCAGCCAGGGAGCTTTGTGGGGTCTCTTTTATAAGCCACTGATCCTATTCACCAGTGTTCCACACTCATGACCTAATAACCTACAAAACGCCTCACCTTGTAATATAATCACATTGGTGTTTGGGATACCAACACATGAATTTTTGAGGGGACAATCAGACCACAGCAGTAACTGGCTGACACCTAATTATTGAGAACCTTCTGCTCAGCTACAGCCCTTAGATTAACATTCAGTTGGGAAGCCATTGTTCTCAATCTTGGCCCATTTTGGAAAATCCAATGATAGTGCTTCCCAAAATACTCATAACTGTGTCTCCAACATTTCAGCCTTGTTTTTCCTAAAGTCATAATTTGTTAAGACCAGGAGTCTATTTCATTGAATTAGCTATCTTCTCTTTCAAAGTGATCATCAGGTATAGCCCTTGAATTTTACATACTGTTGTGATCTCCTTCTTGCAAAGCATGCTTGGGCATATAAGTGATGTGATATCAGTCCAGTGTAATTCCCTGACATATCTCAGGCATAAATTTGTTCCTAATTACAGAAATAATTCATAAACATAAGGATACACATGAATTAATCTACATTTTATANGTCAATTAGAAAAACAACAAGCTCAAAAGGCTCTGTGAGTGCCACACCTGTTTGCTCACCATTCCTGGTGTTATTAAGAGTCTTCTCTGGACCCGTGTACAGGCCACCAAGTATGTTGGCCTTAAGCAAAAGTAAGCTAGATATTTCTCCACCAAATGGTTCATTTGGGAAAAAGAGACAATTGCAATCTGGAACATGCACCCAGGGCAAGACAAGTGCAAAGAAAGAGGATGTTCGTTTATAAAAGGACAGAAGGCCAGAAGACTTTAGGAGTTTTGTTGTAACCAGAGATCTTCCTCCAAGACGTTGAGATGAACATAGGCATGAGACTCCTCTTTCAGGCCCTCTCAATTAGAATCTTGGTTGATGTCTTCTTTATTAATTTTCTAACACAATTAAACTATTGTCTAAATTATAAGGGTGACAAAAAAACACAACAGGTGTTTCTTTATATACTTTATGGGGGGAAAAACGTAGACCAAATTGTTTAAAATACATAAATATATTCATGACTCATGCAATTATTGTGAAGCAGCTTCCTTAGTATTTTTCATCCTCTAGGTTCCCTCAGGTCTTTCTGTGGGGAGGTTATGAAAAAGCTAAACCACATTGCCTTGGCACTCTTGATCAGAGATATTAAGACCCTGCCCATGAGATGTATTCCTGAGGAGTGGTTGTCAGAACAGAGTGAGGGGATGGGACATGCATGACCACAGGTGCTCAGTTTTCTGGTGTGGGTCCTGGCCAGGCAACACATTCTGGTGGAAACAGCTTCCTGAGTCTCCAGATTGCTGTTGCCATGGCAATAGCTCTTCTGATCACAGAAAACACTAGGGGATTTGAGGGATTAGAACTTTCAGTTGCCAGAGCCTGTTCATGTGGCCTTTCTCTTAATTTTTAATCTTCCTAATCCATGATAATAAACTCCTTTCTGCTGTAATCAGTCATCATGTCTTTTCTTGTATCTAACTGACTCAATTACAGAACATGTGCAAGTAACCACATCAGCCTTCGGTAGATGAAATTCATATTCCTGGGCTGTGCATGAAATGTCATTGCTGATGTCATGATGATTGTTCATGAGGCTCACTGGGAAAGCTTGGAAAACTGGCTTTCTTAGCATGTTTGGGCTGCCATAACAAAAACACCTTATACTGGGCAGCTTGTAAACAACAGAAATATATTTCTCACAATTCTAGAGGCTGTGGATTCCAAGCTCACATTGCTGGCAGATGTGATGTTCAATGATGGCTCACATTCTGGTTCAGATAACTTTCTTGCTGTGTCCTCACATGGTAGAAGCAGCCAGGGAGCTTTGTGGGGTCTCTTTTATAAGCCACTGATCCTATTCACCAGTGTTCCACACTCATGACCTAATAACCTACAAAACGCCTCACCTTGTAATATAATCACATTGGTGTTTGGGATACCAACACATGAATTTTTGAGGGGACAATCAGACCACAGCAGTAACTGGCTGACACCTAATTATTGAGAACCTTCTGCTCAGCTACAGCCCTTAGATTAACATTCAGTTGGGAAGCCATTGTTCTCAATCTTGGCCCATTTTGGAAAATCCAATGATAGTGCTTCCCAAAATACTCATAACTGTGTCTCCAACATTTCAGCCTTGTTTTTCCTAAAGTCATAATTTGTTAAGACCAGGAGTCTATTTCATTGAATTAGCTATCTTCTCTTTCAAAGTGATCATCAGGTATAGCCCTTGAATTTTACATACTGTTGTGATCTCCTTCTTGCAAAGCATGCTTGGGCATATAAGTGATGTGATATCAGTCCAGTGTAATTCCCTGACATATCTCAGGCATAAATTTGTTCCCAATTCCAGAAATAATTCATAAACATAAGGATACACATGAATTAATCTACATTTTATAGCTCTGAGGTCATTATTTGTTTTTGTTTTAGTTTTTTCATTCCCAAGCACCTGAGAAGTGAGTATTTCATCCTTAGCGAACATTTTTCTATCTTTCTATGGCTCTTCTTTACCTGGAAAATGAAGAAATACAGTAATCTATACCCTTATGGGTCATGCAGTGTGGGTCTGTGTTAAAAGTCATTAGGACATAGGTTGACTTGTTTTACTCTTCATCAGTTTTGGCTAAATAACAACCTGTTAAATTGTTCCCATTTTCTCCAAGTTTCTTCAATATCAATTATTTATAAAACATGAGAAATTATTACCTAAAAAAGTCTATAAATTTTAACATATTAAATATGCATTTCTTAAAGTGTAATTTTGTCCTCTGATTTGCCAAAAGGACTGGAGTAGCCATACAGTCAATATTTTAGAGATATTGCAATTTTTGAGAAACAAATGCTGAAGAGATTTTAAAGTATATTTTTACATAAATCTGACCAAATTTCATACTTGCCTATCCATGAGATTCTGATATACCTCCTCTAGGAATAGGCTGGTGGTGTCCATTATACACTATTTGAAGACCAGTGGTATTATCCATGAATTAATTTTTTAGCCAGTCAGTCTATTCTGTGCTTGTTTATTAGAAGTTTCATTTAATTGTAATTTTCTCTATAAATAACAAGACGTATGAACTGTCATGAGGGTCTCAAGTAGATTTTACCATAAATTAAAAAAGAAACACAACATGATATATAGATGATATATTACAGAATTGTACACTTGGAAGCTATGTAACTTTACTAACAATTGTCACCCCCAATAAACTTTATTTAAGAAAATATTCACATAATTAATATCTCATACCTGGAACTCATAGCATGATTGTGGACATAGAGATAATGAGACTTACATAGGCTATAAGATTTAATTTTTGGTAGTAGGAATAATATATCTAATTATAACCTTTGGACCTCCACTTAGTAAACATATTTTCAAGTTAGCACAGCACTTGGTTGGTGATTGAGAAACAAAGATTATAAAGAAAATGCCTTAAGCCAGATAAGGTACTATATCTGGTCCTTGACACCAGGTTTTTGGGGGAGTAACTGCAGTCATATTAACCCATTTAACTCATAAAGTAATTACATTAGTTATCAATAAATATATATCCACATGTATATATCATATATACATATGTATATGTACTCACATCTTCCTGTACACATTTTATTTACAAATTTGGATGTAATAATTTTTAATAAGTTTCTATGATGTATAAAAGTATCATTATTACTGGAAGTACTGCTATTTATGGATAACATTAGATGTTTTCTTAAATTATGTAAATTTTATTCTTTTTATTCAAATATTAATACATTCCTTTTATGTTTTTGTCTTTTTATGAAAATGATTCCCAAGTACTACTTAGTGCCATAAGTTTTAGTGAAATCTGTCTATCTCTATGAATAGATATATAAATACTGTATGAGTCAGATTTTACATAATGGTTTATAAGGAACCACTCNAAATAACAAGACGTATGAACTGTCATGAGGGTCTCAAGTAGATTTTACCATAAATTTAAAAAGAAACACAACATGATATATAGATGATATATTACAGAATTGTACACTTGGAAGCTATGTAACTTTACTAACAATTGTCACCCCCAATAAACTTTATTTAAGAAAATATTCACATAATTAATATCTCGTACCTGGAACTCATAGCATGATTGTGGACATAGAGATAATGAGACTTCCATAGGCTATAAGATTTAATTTTTGGTAGTAGGAATAATATATCTAATTATAACCTTTGGACCTCCACTTAGTAAACATATTTTCAAGTTAGCACAGCACTTGGTTGGTGATTGAGAAACAAAGATTATAAAGAAAATGCCTTAAGCCAGATAAGGTACTATATCTGGTCCTTGACACCAGGTTTTTGGGGGAGTAACTGCAGTCATATTAACCCATTTAACTCATAAAGTAATTACATTAGTTATCAATAAATATATATCCACATGTATATATCATATATACATATGTATATGTACTCACATCTTCCTGTACACATTTTATTTACAAATTTGGATGTAATAATTTTTAATAAGTTTCTATGATGTATAAAAGTATCATTATTACTGGAAGTACTGCTATTTATGGATAACATTAGATGTTTTCTTAAATTATGTAAATTTTATTCTTTTTATTCAAATATTAATACATTCCTTTTATGTTTTTGTCTTTTTATGAAAATGATTCCCAAGTACTACTTAGTGCCATAAGTTTTAGTGAAATCTGTCTATCTCTATGAATAGATATATAAATACTGTATGAGTCAGATTTTACATAATGGTTTATAAGGAACCACTCAAAAACTTAGTGGCTTATAATACTAAGAATTCAGTTCTATATTCATGAAAGTTCATGTTAACAAAATTGGATGATCCAAACAGTGTTCAGTGGTGTGGTTCTTCTGCACATACATAAATTGTTCTCCACTATGGATTGTATTCTTTGGGGCCAAGACTGAAGGTGTGAACTTAAGGAAAGTCATTTTCAGGGCAAAATACAGGAAGGAACAAAATCCCCAAAATAAACTGCACAAGCAAGTTTTAGTCCTATTACTTCTAACACAATTAGATATAATTTTAACTTATTCTTAGGTCTTTGTAATTCTTCAAGTTTCTAAAAACCATGACTATTTAATTTTTAACATATTTCATCATGCCATTTACAAATAATTATATTTTTTCAATACCTACAATCTTAAAGCAAGTTAATTTTGTGTTATCTTGAAAATAAAGTTGGATGTATTTTCAATATGTGGATTTAATTAAGAGTATTTTAAATGTAATTGGAAAAAGAAGACCCATTTAACTGAGGTAAATTGCAATTGGAAAAAAAGACACATTTAACTGAGGTAAATGTCTCCTAAAACAGAGCATTTAAACCATATACATATCTTGTTAAAATGAAAACACTCAAAAGTAGATGTAAGGTGGGACGTGCTGATTTCCACTTGGAATAAGCTACCAGGGATGTCAGTGATGCTGTGGCTCCAAAGGAAAACTTTGAACAGCATGATATTTTCATATAGGAGAGACAGAATGCTCCATCCACATTAAAGTTTTGATTTTTTTAATCAAAAAAGTCTTCCATTCTTTGCCAAATTATTTCTATATATGCAAAATATTTTCCTCATTTTTTTTCTTTTTTCTCAATCATTTACCAAAGATTTCTTATTATGAAAC
>NW_017732569.1:87069-88920 GCF_001890085.2 Hipposideros armiger
AGTATAACCCTGAATTACTGTGTTCCTTAAACCCACATAATTCTTCATCACCAAAGATCTTCTAATTTCTAAGAGAACATAGTTCTCAGTGATGGATGCTAGGCCTTGTGTCCAAGCAAGGTGATGAGAAAACCACACAAGAAGGTGAGAGTAGAAGACTTAAAGACAGTTTAGAGTCCACACAGTATGGAAAAAGCATCCATGTGTGATAGAGGGGGATCCCAGCATGAAGCTAGAGTGAGGTGAGGTCTGGTGTCCCCACATGGCACACCAGTCCTCACCTCAGTACATGTGTTAAGGGTGGAGCAAGAAGAAGACATTCACCTAGGTAGAGGCACTCAGTGTATGTGTCAGAGCCCATGCATGGTGGGAAGGACAGCCATGCAGGAGTGCAAAGTTAGCAGTTGCCTGACAAGTGTATAAGAGCCAGAACAGGATATGTGGGTGGATGTAGGGGGAAAGTTCTGTGCAAGGAGAAGTAGTTGACTGTAACAGCTGGAGATTGATTTCATTCAGGAGGATCGATGATCATAGATGTAAAAGTATTAAGGATAATGGAGAAAAAATTCTCACTGTTGGAGAAAGGAGTTACAGATACAGAAATGGAAACTCCTAGGATAATCTATAATCTGGTTGGGAATTGAAATTTGAGATATCAGGGTTATATATAGAGAGATATGAAAGTGTATGGTGATATATAAATACATGATGGATAGATAGATATGTAAATAGATTTTCTTTAACATAATACCAATGACACCCACACCCCAAGAATCACCCACTATGCTCAGATCTTGGTTTCTGAATACTATTTTCTACTAAAACAAAGCAGTAGTTCTCAGAGAAATGCCTCATTCCAGGTCTAGAATAGAGAAAATACAAAATATCGCTGGACAATTTGGTCCAAAATTAAGAAGTGCTCAAGAATGTTGAGGTGAAGAGAAGCCATTTGGTATGGGACTATCATTTTCCAAATCTGGGGAATTTTGGGAATCAGAAACAATCATGATGTTCACTCATTGAAGGAAATATGAACCCATAATTTTATAGTGACACTTTGATGAGAAAAAGGATAATCATAAAATGTTAAAGACTCTTCCCAATAAAATCTTTCTAGTTTCAAAGGGTATAAGAGCAGTTGTGTGGGAGAAGTCAGGCAGACACCACCTTGATCTAGGAATTGAAGTGGCATCATCAGTAATGGGACAAATTGGAATATTGGACCACCTAATAGGATGCAGTGAGAAGAGCAGACCATCACTTTCAGATACTCCTGCCAGAGATTCAGTAGCTGAATCTGATCATGAGGGAAAATCAAAGAAATCCAAAATGAGGGACATTCTACAAAATAACTATTATTCATCTTCAAAAGTGATGAGATCATTAAGTTCCAGGAAAGAATGATGAACTGTTCCAGACTGAAGGAGACTAAAGGGATGTGACAAGTAAAGGCAACACATGAATCTGGCCTGGATCCTTTTGTTACAAAAGATAGTGGTGGGACATTTGCCAGAACTTGAAATGGGCCTGAGGACTAGATGGTTTAATATATTAATGTTGATTTCCTCTTTTCACTGTTGTATTGGGTCACATAAAAAAAGTGTCTTTTTTTTGGATGAAATACATAGTAAAGCCTCAGAGGGTAGGACTTCAGGTCATCAACTTACTCTCAAATGATTAAGGGGCAGAGGGGAAAGTACTATGTGCTGTGCCTACAACGTTTCTCTAAGTGTGAAGTTGTTTTGGAATTTTATGAAAGTACAAAAAGCAATTTTTGAAAGCATGTTGAAAGTATTAAAAAGCCTGCAAATCAGACTGGGTCCTGAATTCCTCCAGTTTCCTCCAATATTT
>NW_017732569.1:90906-94690 GCF_001890085.2 Hipposideros armiger
TAAGTTGTCTTCAAATTGTTGATTGGATCCTCTGCTTCATCTAGTCTGCTGGTAATTCCTTCTAATGCATTCTTCATTTCAGTATGTATTCTTGATTTCTCAACTGATTCTTTTTTATGGCTTCTATGTCCTTTTTTATGCTTATTATCTCCTTGTTGAAGTTCTCACTGAATTTATCTATTCCTCTGCTAAGTTCATTGAGCATCCTTATATCCAGTGTTTTTAATTCTGTATCTAGAAGAATGCTGCTTTCATTGTGTTTAATTCCTCTACTAGAGTTTTCCTCTGTTCTTTGGCATTCAAAACATATGTTTTTTGTTTCTCATTTGACTGCATTTCAGTTTCTCCAAAATCTAGGTATATCACCTGTATCACCAAATCTAGTCTGGGTGGACTTATACAGTAGGTGCCCTGAGGGTCCCACTGGTGCAGTCTTCCTGGTATTTTGTATTGTGTGCTCCAAGAGTGTCCCTTGTGAGTTTTTTGTGCCTTCCTGTTATAGTTGAGCCTTGATAGCTGTTGGCATATATGTGGGTGCAATTGACACTCACACTGACTGGCTGTGAGATTTGGCCATGTCTACAGTTTATGGCCTGCTATGTGTGTAGTGGGGCTTACCCATGGGTCATGGTTTGCCCAGTAGGCTCTGTTGCCTACTGATATCATACTTTGTTTGTGCCACTTGTGAGGCTAATTGGGTGATGCTTCCAGGGGTCCAACATCAACCTCCAGGGATGTTGGTTCTGGGACCAATTGGGAGTGGCTCCAGCCCTGGTCAGCCACAGTTTGCTGGGGACTACTTGGTAGGGCTACAAAGCAATTTCCTATTGGTAGCTTTTTGCTGGACCTAAAGGCATGTGGGAGAGGCTACTCTGTGAACTGATAATTACTGCTATTAGTACCAGGCCTGGGGTAGCTTTTCAAAAAGCCCAGGACACCCTGAGACCTGCTACTGCCTGCCAGCTCCTATAAAGCTCAGTCACAAATGGAGTCTTGAACATATGCAAAATGGGTGATATGGGGTCTCAGGGAGTCACCAGGGTGGGATGAGTGGTGCTCACCAGGTTAATATAAATTCTGGTTTGGTACCAGGGATGAGATTCAAGCTACTCAGCAAAAATCTCAAAGCACACCACCAATCACTGCTGGCCTCTTGCCCGGGAACCCTAGAGAGTTTTCCACAAATTAGTACAATGTGGGCAGGGCTGCTCTCTGGCCAAAAAAAGAGCCTCTGCCTTGCACGATTTGGGTAACACTGGGTTCCAGGGAGTCACCAGGGTGGAGTGAGTGGAGCTCACCAGGCCAATGCAGATTGAGATTTGGCAGTGTGGAGAAGGGCTCAACGCAGAAATGTGACTCCTGCCTGCCAGCTACAGGAGACGAGGATTCTACACAGGAAAACTGGCCACTGTCTCTCCAGTTCTTGCCCTGAAGCAAAAAAACTCAGTCTTTTCCCATCTGTCTCTGACTCCTCCCAAGTCGTTTTACCTCTGAAGGAGCCCAGGGTGAGAGCCTGTGAGCTGGTGACTCTGTGCANGGAACAGTGTGTAGTTTTCCAGGATGCATCAGCGCCAAGTCATTGTCGTTCAATCTAGTTGTGGAGGGCACAGCTCGCTGTCTCATGTGGGAATTAAACCGGCAACCTTGTTGTTCGGTGGGCACGCTCTAACCAACTGAGCCAACCGGCTGACCCTGATGTTTTCTCTTTGTAATTTTTCATCTACTGGGACTACTCTGCCCCTTGAATATTAATCACCACTTTCCCCTTTTGGCTTCAGAGTTCAATCAAATCTCACTCTTTCACTGCAAGACCCTATTGCAGTGGTCTCTACACTGATCATGATGCCCCTATCTTTTTTGAATAAATGTTGATTTACTATTCTTTAAAAAAAAATTCCAGAGCGGAAAGCTTGATGTAGACTCTCACTTTTATTTACTAATACCCAGTTTCTTTCTTCCTCTTCACTCTGCCTGTCATATGCTAGTTACATACTAAGGGAAACTTTAGATGCTAATAGATACTGGAATTAAATACTCCTTGTCATATAAGAGTCTATTCCTCACATTGCATAATGCATTGGAAATTCTTTCTTGTGGTCAAGCTTAGATAATGACCCTCCTTTGACAGATCACTGCAGATCATTGAGTCAAGCAGATGGCCTCACTGAATGGCTAATCTGCTATTTTGCCTTTCATCCCTAGATTTGGGTTGGAATCTCTGTTCTCAAAACTAAATCATCTATCAAACAGCAATTTTGTCATTTGAAATGGAAAAATATGTGTTCTGGAAGAGAGAACATAAGTATCTACTCCTCCACCTGTAACCAAAGCTCTTAGTTAAGCATTAGAGAAGGAAAAGATAAGTGAGAGCTTTAAGGAGGGGTCACTGTAAATATGAGAGATATAAAATAATAATGAAATTTCACTATTTAGCCCATAAAAAGTTTATTTTTAGAAAAAATTTAGAGAAGGGTAAAACAGAAAAAGTTATCTCCACTAAAAACAAATATTAAACATAAAAGTAGAATACTATAAGACGCTCTATTAAAACTAGGTCTAGTTCATTTTTATATATAGTGTCAGAGCTTTGATTCTTGTTAATGACCTACATGTTGGGTGGTTTCATGCCACAGGGACATGATGAATTGAAAGACCAGTGCCCATGATCGAAAGATACTTTGGATACATGACAATTAATGAGACTACAATAATGACAATTTTCCAAGAAACACAAGTGTTAAACTGCACCAACTTGTTTCTTCTGACTGTTCATGCTGAGGGTTGAGGATACACTAAATGAATCTGGACACCTGTTGCCCCACTTGCCTCAGGAATGGAATTGCTCCAGGGGGACCTCAGAAGAAGCGGGGTGGAAGTGGCAGAAGACATGTTATTGGCTCATTATCTGTCCCTTCTATTAAAACTAATGCTCTATGAGGTCAGAGTTTCTGTTTGACTTGTTTAAAATGCTCTATGCCTAGCAGAGTCCTGATACTATGATTTTGGTAAATCTATAAATATAAATATATACAGTAATACCTTGGTTTGCAAGCATAATTTGTTCCAAAACAAACTACTCATGTCGGAAAACATTGCTCGTTTACCACGTTAAAATGTATTAGAAATGTTTGCTCATCTTCCGGAACACTCGCAAACCACATTACTTGTAATCCAAGGTTTTACTGTATTTTCATTTTGAGTAGGAACAATGAAGATCTGCTCTAGCCAAGCTTGGTGTTGAAGCTATTTTACCTATTACCCCCAGGAGGAGCTGTGACATCTTAGGTCTGTTAGTGAAGGAGGAAACAAGAGAAACTGAGATATTATTTGATGACCTAAAAGTTCAGTGACAAAGGTGATTCCTAAGTATGTGGTGACACATTTTCTAAGATAGTGTTTGTGTAGGGGAAACTATCAAGTGTCTGGTTCATTATTGGTGTATAAAAACACAACTGATTTCTGAATATTAATTTTGTATTCTGCTACTTTACTGAATATATTCATCAGTTCTAATAGTTTTTTGGTAAAATGTTTAGGATATATATGTATATATATAATTTCTTCCAGATTGCTCAATTTGTTGGGATACACTTGTTCTAACTATTGTCTTAAATTTTTTTTTTCTGTGGTGTCAGTTGTCACTTTGTACCTGTCACTTCTGATTTTACTCATTTTGGTCCTCTCTCATTTTTTCTTGATGAGTCTTGTTAAAGGTTTAACAATTTTGTTTACCTTAACAAAGAACCAGCTCTTATTTCCTCAATCTTTTCTAATTTTTTTAGAC
>NW_017732569.1:99850-100475 GCF_001890085.2 Hipposideros armiger
AGAAGAACAACCATGGGGAGAATGCAGCTGCTGGGACCATCTATCATGACAACATAACCGGACTGGGAGAATGGTTTATGTTCAGGGCTGTAACATTGTGGGAGGAACTGTATAATCTGACAGGCAGTAGTAAGTGGCAGCATCATCAGCCTCTACCTTGCTGATTGTGAGAATAAATTCTGTCCCTGACTAAATTCCAGTGAGCCTATATGAGACACCAGAAAATTGGTCATTAGCACCATAGATGAGAAGCTTAGGAACCTGGCATGTTTTCTGCTGATACCAGCTTAGGTAATCACTGATGCTCAGACTGGCCCTGAAAATAATGGGTGCACTCTCTCTTAGAGACACAGAGAGGAGGACTGGAGACTGAGTCAACATAGTGTTCCCGCTGGCAGCTGAAAATGAAGCAAAATAAAAATCACCATGGTTAACTAGATCGCACTCCATTTTCCTCCCTGGTGAATCGAACTGCCCTGGTTCTCTAGCCTGAGAGCACTTGGGTCTTTGACGGGCACATCATGAGTCAGAGATCAACAGAGACCCTGGGAAGACCTCACAGTTCAGAAGGGAGAATTTCCATCATATTAGGGATGTTTCCTGTGTTCCTCTCCTCACCTGGGAG
>NW_017732569.1:103680-104992 GCF_001890085.2 Hipposideros armiger
AAAAAAGTTAGATGACTCTCCAAGACTTAAAATTTAAGATGAACATATAGTTATCCATGTGACTTATGTGAAATAGCATGCTTTAGACATAGGAGTAAAATATTGATTCAAGGCATGGAAACAACCAAAGTGTCCTTCGATAGATGATTGAATAAAGAAGTCGTGATATATATACACAATGGAATACTACTCTGCCATAAGGAAAGATGAAATAATACCATTTGTGACAACATGGATAGATCTTGAGATTATTATAAGTGATATAAGTCAGACATAAAAAGTAGAGAACCGTATGATTTCACTGATATGTGTTATATAAAACCACTTTTGTTTTAAGATAAGTAAGACTGGGAATCTCAAAAATGTCTTATAACGGCCATTGGTATTGTGAATTTTTTTGGTTAAATCAGTCCACTTAGTAAGAAATGAGCATGAGGACTAACCAGTTTCTAAACATATATTTGTTGAGGGTCTCTGTGTATTTCAGGGGTGGGTAGGTATCTGAAATATTAGGATAATGGAGATACCATTTTTAGAGGTTTATTTCCTAAGCAAGGTACCAAAGAGCCTAAACAGCTCTAACAACTTAACCAGCTTAAGTGGGTTAAATAGCCCAAATACTGTAACTTAAAAGCTTAAAAAGCTCAAACAGCTTGCAAGCTAAGTCAGTCATTCTTATCTAGAACTCTTTGAACTCAACAGGGCCGAGCTGAATGCAAAAGCAGCAGTGTCAGAGAAACAACCAAGTCATGAGGTTGTCAGGCCAGAGACTGAACAGTGCAGCTCTGAGAGACAACCTGCTCATGGGAGGATCAGGCTGAAAACTGAACAACACAGATTCAATGAGACAGTCCAGTCCAGATTTGAATCAAAGGCTAGTCAATTTCAGTAGAAATAGTCTGGTTCCAAGGGAATCAAGCCAGAGGCTAGCCAGTCTTACAAAACAGCCTGATCTCAAAGGAATCAGGCTGTTGGGTCAAACTGAGTACTCGCACACACACAGGGCCGTTAGCAGAAAAGTACAAAACCTCTGACAGATTGCATAAAGTCATGAGAGCTTCAAAACATCAAGAGAGTGTAAGTTCAAATCCAGGAGAAAACTTAGCCTTAGTACTCCTGGGTCACTGAGAAAAACAGCAAACTCAAAAGGCTCTGTGAGTGCCACATCTGTTTACTCACCATTCCTGTTGTTATTGGGGGTCTTCTCTGGACTCTTGTACAGGCCACCAAATATGTTGGCCTTAAACAAAAAGTCAGCTAGATATTTCTCGAAAAATTGGTTCATTTGGGAAAAAGAGACAATTGCAATCTG
>NW_017732569.1:106177-126968 GCF_001890085.2 Hipposideros armiger
TTTTAATAAGTTTGTATGATATACAAAATTATCATTATTATTACTGGAAGTACTGCTGTATATGGATAATGTTAGATATTCTCTTAAATGATGTAAATTGTATTCTTTTTATTCAAATGTTAAAACATTTCTTTTATGTATTTGTGTCTCCTTATGAATGGATTCCTAAATATTATTTTGTGCCATAAGTTTTAATGAAATCTGTCTATCTCTATGTGTGGATGTATAAATATTGTATTAGGTTTTACACAATAATGGTTTGTAAGGAACCACTCAAAAATTTCATAACTTATAATACTCAGGATTCATTCCTATAGTCCTGAATGCTTATGTTAACAATGTTCAATTATCCAGACAGTGCTCAGCTGTGTGGTTCTTCTGCAGGTACATGAATTTGTCTCCACTATGGAATGTTTACTTGAGGCCAAGACTGAAGGTGTCAACCCAAGGCACATCATTCTCAGGGCAAATTGCAGGAAGAAACAAAATCCCCATAATAAACTGCACAAACAAGTTTAAGTCTAATTATTTCTAACATAATTATAGATAATTTTGATTTATTCTTAGGTCTTTGTAATTTTTCAAGTTTCTAAAAACCATGATTGTTTAATTTTTAACATATTTCATGATGCCATTTACAAATAATTTTTTTCAATACTCACAATCTTTTTTTTTAATCAAAGTTTATTGTGATGACAGTGGTTGGTAAAGTTACATAGGTTTCAGGTGTACAATTCTGTATTATATCATCTGTATATCACATTGTGTGCTCACCACCCTTCTGTCACCATATATTTCATCCCATTTACCCTCATCTACCACCCCTTTCCCCCCTTACCCTCTGGTAACCACCAAACTATTGCCAGTGTCTATGAGTTTTTGTTTCTTTATTTGTTTGTCTTGTTCCTTTGTTGTTTTCAGTTTTATATCCCATATATCAGTGAAATTATATGGTTCTAGACTTTTTCTTCTGTCATATTTTGCTTAGCATAATACTCTTACAACCCATCCACATTGTCACTAATGGCACTCTCTCATTTTTCTCATGACAGAATAGTATTCCATTGTGTATAACACATCTTCTTTATCTAGTCATCTATCAAAGGACACTTTGTTTTTTTCCATGTCTTGGCCACCATGAATAAAGCTGCAATGAACATTCGAACACGTATATCTTTAAGAATAAATGTTTCCAGTTTGAGCTCTGAGCAACAGCGGTTCGAGTCAGCCCGAGCTGAGCAGCCGCTGAGCTGCCAACAGGTGGCAGGATGGCTCAGCTAAAAAAAAAAAAATAATAATAATAATAATAATAATAATAATAAAAAAGAATAAATGTTTCCAGATTTTTGGGGTAGATACCCAGGAGAGGGATTGCTGGGTCACATGGTAATTCTATTATTTGTTTTTTAAGGACGCTCCACACTGAGTTCCATGGTGGCTGCACCAATCTTCATTTCCACCAACAGTGTATGAGAGTTCCTTTTTCTCCACAGCTTTTCCAGCACTTGTTAGAGATTATTTGCCTTGTTGATGATAGACATTCTAACAGGTTTTAGATGATATCTCATACAACTCAACAACAAAACAACAACAACCCAATTAAAAAATGGGCAGTGGACCTGAATAGACATTAGTCCACAGAGAACATTCAGATGGCCAATAAATATAAGAAAACATGCTCAACATCACAAATCATCAAAGCAACACAAATAAAACCCACAATGCTCACAATCTTGAAGTAGGTTAATTTTGTGTTAACTTGAAAATGAAGTTGGATGTGTTTGCAGCATGCTGATTTAAATACAGCTTCTTAAATGGAAATGTAAAAAAAAATGCCCATTTAACTGAAGTAAATGTCGACTAAAACAGAGCATCTTAGACCTTATGCATATCTCCCAAGACCTTGTTATTATAAAATGAAGATGCTCAAAAGTAGGTGTAAGGTGAAACCTGCTGTTTTGCATTTGTAATAAGTTCTCAGGGATGTCAGTGATGCTCTGGCTCCAAGTAAAATCATGAACAGGAAGATATTTTCATAGAAGAAAAAGAATGCTCCACCAATATTTAAGTTTTGATTTTGTAGTCAAAAAAGGCTTCCATTCTTTGTCAAATTATTTCTAAATATGGCAAAACATTTTCATCATTTCTTCTATTTTCTTAATCATTTAACAAACATTTCTGTTATGAATCCAGACTTGATGATGATGATTGAAAGTGCATCCAAGTGTATTGTAACTGGCAAAATTCTGAGAGATGTAAAATAATGATAATACAGGCTGCCTGCTGCCAGTTCCCCATCATCACTCTCACTTGTGGAAACACATTTCTCAGAACACCATTGCCCTCTATGATTTCCCATAGAGCTGTTCAGTGAGGGACCCTCCCTGAGATTTAGAGTAAGAAGAGGATTCAATACTATCCATCAGTTCCTGCAGGCAGAGTGGAGAACTAGAGAATCACTGGTGAGCTGAGAGCATCAACACCCCCACTCCTGGGCTCCCCAACAAGTCAGGGGAGCACATGGTTAGACAGCCTTTGTCTCCAATGGGATATTTTCTCTGGTTTCTGGGGAAGCACCAGGAAATCCCACATTCCCACTATGTACTTCCACTGTTATTGCTTCCCTAGGCCTTTGAAACAGTGTACTTTACTAATCGATTCTCTATATTAAGCAATTCCTGCTTGGAATACCTAGAGTGGCTTCTCTTTCACTTTATGAACTTGGACTGATTCTGTAGCCCAGACAGCTCATGTGTGATCATCTTTGTTCTTTATGAAATTGGAAGAGACGTTGTATGTGCCACTGAAGCTGAGGAGAGACAAAGAGAGTTAGGGTGCTGGGAAGCCTCCCTGACCACTTCTCCCCAAAACTCCAGTCACCATCAAAGAGTGGGTGCATCTGAGAAATACTCTCAGCCGATGGAGGCCCAAGAGCAGCAGCTGGGGCGGCCGACTCTCAGCTGTCTGTTTCATGGTTTATGTTCAGGCTTGTAACACTGTGACAGGCCAATTTTCATACTGTTGACAGTAATAAGTTGCCACATCTTCAGGCTGCAGGCTGCTGATGGTGAGAGTGAAATCTGTCCCAGATCCTTGGCCACTGAACCTCGAAGGGACACCAGTGTCCAAAGTTGATGCCTTATAGATCAGGCGCTTTGGAGCTGTCCCTGGTTTCTGCTGATGCCAGGCTAAGTTGTTGCCAATACTCTGACTGGCCCGGCAAGTGATGGTGACTCTGTCTCCCACTGATGCAGACAGAGAGGATGGAGACTGGGTCATCTGGATGTCACATCTGGCTCCTAAGAAAGGAAACATGAAAACAAACATCCATGTTCTTAATGATGTTACCAGGTCTTATAACTACCCTGCAGTCTAAGTGGTACTGACCACACTGGCAGAGTAAATCCCCCAAGTGCTCCTTCCTTACCTGGGAGCCACAGCAGCAGGAGGCTGAGGAGCTGAGTCAGGACCCTCATGTCCATGCTCTGTCCTGCCTGGGACTGATCCCTGCACA
Source organism: Hipposideros armiger (assembly GCF_001890085.2). Classification (NCBI taxonomy): domain Eukaryota; kingdom Metazoa; phylum Chordata; class Mammalia; order Chiroptera; family Hipposideridae; genus Hipposideros; species Hipposideros armiger. Next base: position 109,692 of record NW_017732569.1, read on the forward strand.
GGGTGTGACCTCACTATCAATGTGTCCAGGGCTGTGGGTTGCACCCCACTCACATGCAAATAAGCAGGGGTTTGGGCTGGTTGGGCACACCTGCAGGGCTGACTGGTCTCAATAACACAGCACAGTCAGTAGCTACCAGGTGCCCAAGCCCAACCAGGGCAGCACACATTTGCGTGTAAGAAATGTGCTTCCCGTTGGCAGTCACAAGAATCATTCCACCATCCTATGAGTATAGTGTTCTTGCTCTGTTCAAATTTCAGGACATGCTTCTCTTGCTCTTTCTCCATCTAAAACTAGATCTTTCGAGTATGACACAACTCTACTACTTGCCAGAAATTTTGCCAGCTCTTCACCTTGGTGCCTGTGCAACTTGTGAGGACAGGGAGACTTCCTTTTACATTAAATTCTTAAAACCTTTGTTATGGTGAATTAACACTATTGGCAGCCAGAGATGCATGAGGTGTAAGAGTAAATAACTAAAAAAAATGTAAGTGTCATGATTTGCAAGAGAGTGCACAATGACTGATATCTGAGGTTGCTAACCTGACATCTCTAGCTGAGTGACCTGTCCCTTTCCATTTCTGAGTGCTCTGACACACCACTTGCATCTAGGCAAACCATGGTCAGGGATTTTTCTCCTCTACATGTGAATTGTGTCAGCCACCTTTCCTCTCTGCAGGTTTTCCCACACCCATGCTACATGTTTCTTGAGCTCCTTGGGTTGCTACTTGTTCCTCACTTCCTTCTTAATCCAAGTTATTCCCTGCAGAAGTGCTCAAGAATGAGGTGAAGAGCACCCATTTGGAGTGGGACTATCATTTGCAAAATCTGGTGAATTTTGGGTATCAAAATCAATAATGATGGTAACTCAGTGATTTTATATTGCTCCTTTAATGAGGAATAGGATATTCATAAAGTATTAAGGACTTTTCCCAAAAAATGTTCTTATTTTAAAGAGCAGCTGCACAGCAGAGAAACCTGAGAGGTACCACCTTGATCCAGGAATTGAAGTGGTGTCATCATTAATGGAGCAAATTGGAATTTGGGACCACCTAATAGGATGCAATGAGAAGAGTAGACATTCACTTTCAGATACTCATGCCAAAGATGTATTAGGTGAATATGATCATGAGGGAGAATCAAACAAATCCAAATTGAGGGACATCCTACAAAATAATTGGCATCCATTTTTAAAAGTGATACAATCATTAAGTTCAAGGAAACAATGATAAATTGTTTCCACAATGAAGGAGTCTAACGGGATATAGACAAGTAAAGGCAACATGTGAATTTGGACTGGATCCTTTTGTTATAAAAGATAGTGATAGGCATTTGTCAAAACTTGAAATATGCCTGAGGATTAGATAGTTTAATATATTCATACTGATTTCCTTATTTCATGGTTGCATTGAGTTATATATGAGAATGTCTTTTTGTGGAGCAAATACATAGTAATGTCTTAGAGGGTAGGGCTTTAGGTCATCAACTTACTCTCAAATGGTTCAGGGGCAGAGGGCAAAGCACTATGTGTTGTGCCTAGAACATTTCTGTAAGTATGAGGTTGTTTTGAAATTTTATAAAAGTACAAAAAGCAGTTCTTAAGAGAATGTTAAAGGTATTAAAAAGCATTTTACTGCCATTCTTATTTTAGGGCCAAGTCATTTACCGCAGATACACAAGGATAATTAATATCATGTTTCCTGAAAGGTATGTCACACATACATCACTTTCCAAAGCCATAAGTCTCAATTTTTCAGTGAACTAAATGGGGTATATCTTATTATTGAATTGGGCTCCTCTATATTCTACACCCTGTCCTTACTTTTGGCCTTACTTCCCAAAAGTCATCAGAAAGAAAGCTCTGTAATTGATGCTAGACCTGATTAACCTCAGAATAAAATGCTGTTCGTGTTTTTGTTTTTGTTTTTCCCTCCAACTAAAGAGGATGACTCTTGAATTGGAGTCTGGATTAAGATATTTTTGCAACCCTAGATCAGCTCAAAGCCTCTGGGCATTAATTCTCTTTAAAGTAAAATGAAGACAAAGATTATATCATTTTGGGGGAATTGTTGTGAATGTCAGAGAGGACAGGAAGAAAGGGGATCTGGAGACAGAGATGAATCCAGCCATGTTATTAATGAAACAAAGCAGCGAGTCCTTAAACCCTCATGTGGTGGCTACAGGGAGAAACATCCTGTGTCTACAACACAGTGTAAGAGAACCTTATTGTGCCCAGAGGTAGTGGACTCATGGTGTATCCATGATGGCTCAGGGATTGGCTGTTACATACATAAATGTTACTTGATACTTTTGATATCTTTGTTTTCCAAACATATTCTAAAAGTCTCCATTGAAAATAATATTCTTCTTATTTAGGAAATAAATTGATAATTTATGATGAGGGCTAGATTGTGAAATGCATAAGAATTCATAGCTAATCAAAATCTTGTTGCTACCAATTTTGCTATTATTATTTGTATTAAAAAGTGTGTGTGTGTGTGTATGTTTTTATACTCATTCTTAAAGAAGATAATTGTTGATCTCAGGCTTGTCGCTGACATAAAAGAAATTGAATTTTAATATGATGTTAGCATTTTTAATTATTTAAATAAAAATATGTTTGACAATCTTATAAAATCATAAAGTTTCTCCTCAAAAAATGATCATATATATGATATTGGCTTACATTTTTCATGGTTTTCCAGGTTATAATCAGACCTATTTAAAACAATGGTTCTTTTATGTTTTCTGGTAGTCGATTTGACATTGTAGAGTGAAAAATAAAATGGTTATGTTTCTCATATCGTTATCAAGTTAGTTTGATTAAGATTTCAGGATAATTTGGCATATTTCCAGTTGTAATTGGCAGAAACCTCAAATTACATTGCATTAAATAATAAAGGGAATTTGTGTACTTAAACAAATGAAAAGTCCAGAGTGTTTTGCCAAGCCCAGCAACCATAAGATACATTGGGTATCATAGGAAGAGAGGAATTCACTCAGAGCTATTAGTTCTGCAGGTGAAGTCTGCTGGTGAATCCTTGGCTTGGCTTTCTAGACTCATGAGGCTTTTTAAGGTCCCACCTGAAATTCCTTATGGAAAGCTTCAGGAAGCAGACTATTTAAAAGCTTATGTAATCAATTGCCATTCTTGTTGCACTTATATGAACAGTCATAAAAAAGCAGTTAGATTACAATTTTTGGAAACAAATCAATCTTTCTGTAGTTATCCTTGATAGAAATGGCAGTGACTGTAGAGAGAAAATTATGTGTCAGTGAGAAATTACAGTGTACCCTTATTAGATTCTAGCCTTGTTCATTGTGTTGGAGGTGTTGATATCTGCCTGCAAGTCCGACTGGATCCTGAATTCTTCTAGTTTCCTCTAATATTTGGACATAAATGTCCAAACTATTTTTCCATGTTTCTCCTACCCTTTGACTTCAAATCACTAAGAATTGTAAAACTACCCTTTTCTGAAGCCCTACAATGGAATCTTGAAGATTAGAATATAGTCTTTAGAGGAATTACCACAGCAGATGGTATATGTACAACTTTTGTGCCTGGTGTTGTGGTGTCACTAAGCAAGTTTATCAGGCACTCAATGCCATCAGCAAAGATTTAGAATGCAAAGGATGCTTGGAGCCCAACATCATGAAACCTTGATGGACAGTCCTTCAGACTCAGAAATGGGGTTTTTGCACTAAACATTAACATTTGTCTTTCTTTTTATTTTCATAGAAGTTCCCCTAATCAAATGCCTATCTACTTGAAGCATCCAGGAAATATCCTCTACAACCAACTCCCAACAAATAGTTCAACTGGCCCTTAATGAACAAAAGGAAAAGCAGATAAGAAGTGGAACTTCATATTATTCAAAGGAAAGAATAATATCTCTTCTTGCATTGAACAACAGGGGTAACTGACAAACACACTCTGCTGGACCAGACCTGAACTTGGCTGGGCTTGCCTCTTTGTCCATGGAGAATCCACTTTGAACAAGAATCCTGCCAAGTCAATTTAGTGAAATCCCCCATCCTTGGTATCTGACTACTCTAGACATCCAATCATCCTGTCCTGACTTTACAAGAATTATGTTAGTTGGTCTAACAAATATCCTCTTTAGCTTTGATGTTTTATCTTACTAGTTTTCCATCTACTGAGCCCACCCTGCCCCTTGACTATTAATCATCACTTATACTTTTGGCATCAGAGTTAAATCAAATCTCCGTCCTCTACTGCAAGACCCCATTGCAGTGGTCCCTACACCAATCATGATGCCCCCTCCTCTCTTGAATAAAGACTGATTTAACATTCTTTTTTTTAAAATCCAGAATAGAAAGTTTAAGGAAAGCTTGATGTAGTCTCTCATTTTTATTATTAAAATCCAGTTTCTCTCTTCCTCTCCACTCTGCCTTTCATGTGCTGGTTCCATATTAATTGAAACTTTAGATGCCAATAGATCTTGGAATTATATGCTCCCTGTCTTATAGGAGTCTATTCCTCACAATGCATAAGGCATTTGAAATTCTCTGCATGTAGTCAAGCTTAGGTAATGACCCTCTTTGACAGATTATTGTAGTCAAGGAGATGGCCTCACTGAATAGCTAATCTGCTGTTTTGCCTTTTATCCCAGGATTTGGGTTGGAATCAGCATTCACAAAACCAAATCGTCTATCAAATAGTAATTGAGAGCTTTGAAATAGCAAAAGAGATGCTTTGGAGGAGAGAACATAAATGTCCACACTTCCATCTTATAACCAAAGCTCTGAGTCAAGCATTAGAAAAGGGACAACTTCAAGGAGGAGTTACTCTAAATATGAGAGATATAAAAGATAAAGGGAATTTCACTGTTTAGCCCAGAAAAAGTTCATTTTTTCACAAAAATTGTAGAAGGCTAAAGTGGGACATGAATCCTCATTAAAAATAATTAGTAAACATATTACAAGATGCTCTGTTAAAACCAGGTCCAGTTTATTTTTATACATAGTGTCAGAGCTTTGATTCTTATTAACGATGTGTGTTGGGTGGTTTCATGCTGCAGGGACATGATGAATTGAAAGACCAGTGCCCATGATCAAAAAGTGTTTGAATGCATGACAATAAATGAGACTACAAGTGACTTTATTTTTCCAAGAAACACAAGTGTTAAACTGACTGTTCATGCTGAGGGTTGAAGATACACTAAATGGATCTGGTCACCTGTTACCCCACTTGCCCTCAGGAACGGCATTGCTCCAGGGGAAGGATCTCAGAAGGAGCAGGGTAGCAGTGGCAGCAGACACGTTATTTATTACCTGTCCCTCCTATTAAAATTAAAACTCTATGAGGTCAGAGTTTCTGTTTGGCTTATTTAAAATGCTCAATGCCTAGCAGAGTTCATGATAGTATGATTTCAGTAATTCTATAAATATATGTATTTTTAGTTTGAGTAGGAACAATGAAGATCTGCTCTAGCTGAGTTTGGGTGCTGAAGCTATTTTACCTATTACCTCCAGGAGGAGCTGTGACATCTTAGGTCTGTTAGTGGTGGAGGAAACAAGAGCTTTGAGATATTATTTGATGACCTAAAAGATCAGTGACAAACGTGATTCCTAAGTATGTGGTGACACATTTTCTGAAATAGTGTTTGTGTAGGGGGAACTATCAAGTGTCTGGTTCATTTTGGTGTATAAAAATGCAGCTGATTTCTGAACATTAATTTTGCCTCCTGCTCTTTACTGAATTTATTCATCAGTTCTAATAGGGTTTTTGGTAGAATGTTTAGGGTTTTCCATATATAATATCATGTCATCTGCAAATAATATAAATTTTACTTCTTTTCCCATCTTGATGTGTTTTATTTATTTTTCTTGTCTGCTTACTTTGGCCAGGACTTCCTATATATGTTGAATAAAAGTGGACATAGTTGTCTTGTTCATTACCTTAAGGAAAAGGCTACTGTTGAGTATGATGTTAGCTGTTGGTTTGTAATATATGGCCTTTATTATTTTGTCCTTTTTTCATTCATTATTATTATTATCATTATTATTGAAGTTTATTTGGTTGACAATTATTAGTAAAGTGCATAGGTTTCAGGGGTACAATTCTGTACTATATCATCTATATATCTCATTGTGTGTTCATCACCCATAGTCAGTTCTTCTGTCACCATATATGTGATCCCTTTTACCCTCATCCACCAACCCCCAACCCCCTTACCCTCTGGATAAAGAAGATGTGGCATATATAAGCAATGGAATACTGTTCAGCCATAAGAAAAGATGAAATAGTGCTATTTGTGACAAAGTGAATGGATCTTGGGATTATTAAACTAAGCAAAATAAGTCAGACATAAAAAGTCAAGAACCATATGATTTCACTGATATGTGATATATAAAACTGAAAACAACGAAGGAACAAGACAAACAAATGAAGAAACAAAAACTCATTGACACAGACAATAGTATAAAGGCCTGTATTTAGTTGAAGTATTTTCCCTCTATTCCCACTTTGCTGAGTTTTTATCATAAATGGATGCTGGATTTCATCCATTCTTTCTGAATCTATTGATATAATCATAGAGTTTTTATGTTTTATTTAGTTTTGTGGCCTATCACATTAATTGATTTGCAAACATCGAACCAACCTTGCATCCCAGAAATGAATCCCATTTGATCGAGTTATATGATCTTGTATGCTATGCTTATTAGGGTGTTGTGCAGCTTATTGGAGTGTTTCCACAACCATTTCTACTCTTTGTTTTAGACGTTTATTATTTTAAATGTTTTTTCTCATTTTTTCTGTTAACTTTTCCTCATTTTTCTCTCTCATTTTGTTGTCATATCTGAGAGTTACTCTACCTTCTTTTCTGTCTTATACAGTTCCAGTGTTGTCATTAATGGCATCACCTTTTTATTCTCACAAATGACCCAGTTTGGGTGAAAAGTTATATGGTCACCCTATATTCTGACTCTATTCCTAGTATATTAAGACATTTCTTAATTGACAATGAGTCTTGCGTCGTCGCTCCGGGGGTTGCGGAGAAGCTTTCGTCAGTGAGATGCCCAAGGTAAAGAAAGCACACAGAGCTGACATGAGGAGGAACCAACGTCTTTAATCAGCAATAGCAACCATTATATAGAGGTTTTGGAGGAAGAGAATGCACAAAAGTGCGCATGCTCCTTCCCACAGCTGTGAATCATGCTTACATAGAGAGCTTATGTAACCGGAGCCCTGGCAGGCTCCAGAGTCAAGGTTTGTATGTCCAGGGTCAGGGTCTGTATATCAAGCAGCACCCATCTGGACAGCCTGGGCCCCTTGCCCAGGGCCGCTGCTTGTGTGCCCTGAACCTGCCCGGGCCCTGTCACATGTATGTAAAATTTGATCATATATCTTTATATCATCTGATGAAAAGCGTGAAAAGATAAAATGGAGTCATTATGGTAAAGATGGTAAATTATTAAAATCAAGTAGGCTGAGGTAAGGAAACAATTCTATTCTTGCTTTAAGTAGCCTGAGAAGTTAAAATTTTGAAATTTTAGTTGTGTGCTAGTATCTGGACATACCGAAATTTTACAGCTAAACCTCTGAAGGACTTAAGAAACAATGTTCATGTGCTGGAGATGTACTCATATATACCTCTTATAGACAACCACTTGTTATGAATAAAAAAGAATGTTTCATTATCCAGACCACCTGGCATTCATTATCCAGACCCCAGGATGTCCGGAGGATTATCATCGTGAGCCAATCTGTGGTCTAACAATGCAAAATTCACAGTTTTCCTCAGTAATGTAGTTTTTACTCTTAGGACCCTTCATTATCTATCCTTTCTTTTTCAGAACACATTGGATAATGCCTAGCTGCCTTTCCATTTTGCAAATCTTTGTGGCCATTGACTAAATCTTTGCCATTTATTTCTAGCTAAAGCCTTCTGACTGTTTTGTGCTCCACTGACACATCTAATCAATATGATTGAAAATGGTAACGGACGAGGTGGGTGGTAGATGAGGGTATAAGGATCAAATATTTGGTGATGGAAGGAGAACTGACTGGGGTGGTAAACACATAATGTGATATATAGATGATGTATTACAGAACTGTACACTTGAAACCTATGTAACTTTACTAACCATTGTCACCCCAATAAACTAATTAAAATTTAAAAACAGAAAATGTTTAATCTAAAGCTGGGTATTTACATCATGGTTAAATGCCCAATGTTCTTCAGCTTCTCTTCTTAGAAGGCAGTCCATGTGGGAAGCATCTTGATTTTAAACCACCTTCAACATTGAGTGCCAGACCTTAAAATTTTTTATTTGTGTTTTATATTGTAAACTGTGGATTTTTTTTTGGTGGGGGGACGAAGGGGTCTGTTTTAATCATTTTTCTTCCCATATAGAAGATCCATCGACTCTCCTATGTCTCCTCTCTCAGTGGCAGCCTCATGGGATGCTCTTTGCTCCTATGCATTTGCTCAGAAAGTGGCTGTCCATTTCCTTGAGGTCCAGTAACATCTTTTCTTTTCTTTTTTTTTTAAGATTTTTTTATTGGGGAATTGGGGGAGGGGAACAGCTTGGGGAATCGGGGAAGGGGAACAGACAAGTTGCTGTCCTTTTGTTCTTCAGTCTAGTTGTGGAGGACGTCGCTTCACTGGCCCATGTTGGTATTGTGATCATTGCGCTCTTCCTGGCTGAGGCAGATCAGTCACCGGCTGTTGGATGGTCTCTCAGGACAGTTCATGGCTGCTCACAGCAGCTGCCAGATGCTCACGCTGGCTGTTGGCCACTCACAGTAGCTTACAGCAGCCCACTGCAGCCCCACTGCAGCCTACGTTGTCACCCTCGACTCATGGCAGCCCAGCTCCAGGTTGAGCTGTTGTTCAGCATCTTAGCTGTAGAGGGGAGTGTCACTGGCCCTCATATGTGGGATCCGAAATGGCGGCCCTGCTGTAGCTCAGAGTTCGTGCTCCCAAGCCAACTCTTAATCAATGAGCCACTTGGCCGGCCCCAAGCCACATCTTTGAAGATGAAATTCCAATTGTAGCACACCACAAAACCCATACTTGAAAAAAAACTTCCTACTCTTGATCTCAGAACATCACTAAAACCTCTTCTCCCTCTCAACATCTTTATAGCAGAAAAGACCAACATTCTGATGTGTTGCTGCAGTTGCATTTTGTATATGTGGCAGGAGTTATATTGTCCTCAACCCTTCCCAAACATCTTCACTATTGCTAATGCTCTACTAACCACATCAATGTTATACAGTATCAAACAAATGGAAAGAAACTCCATTTATTTGTATAGATTTTCTAACATTGAAGTATTTGTAGGGAAGCAAATGTGTCACCCTAAAAGAAAATGTCTCTCTGGCATCAGAATTATTTTGTGTTTAAGAAACAAGAGGCTCAGGAAGATCTTTTGACCTTCCCCGAAACTGGCTGAAAGAATTTAAGACTTAAGGCCTTTTCTGGGAAGAACTATTACCATAGATAACCAAAATATAACATGAGCTAGGTGTGGTAGACAAGAAGGAATGTACCAAGGTCCATTTGACTAAAGTCCTCTCTGCAGCCCTTTGTCTCTATAGATGGATCAGCAAACATTATCTGTGTACTAAACATTATCTTTTTATCACCCTGTGAATTGCCTTTCTTCCCTTTAAATCTGCAGATGCCTGCCTTCTTCTCCTCAGTCCAGAATAATACATATACCTCATTTACCTTACTGTCTTTGGAATTTTAATGTTTATGTGAATTACCCATGCATATATATTTAATATTGATATTTTTCCTATTAAAAATTTTAAATTTTTAATAACTTAAAAATGCCCATGTCAATTTAATTCTTAGACTGGCCACAAGAACCTAGAAGGGTAGAGAAAAATGTCTTATTCACTACATATTTTTTCCATTATTGCAAATTTCTAATATTCTTGCAATGTACTATATCTTGTCACAACGTTTTCATAAGTGGAAGAAAATTGTAATATATTATTTCTCCTTTATACATTTGTATTTGTGAGGCTAACATTTGGGCTTCTCTAGCCAGTAGTCCTTAGTTATCAGTTGGGGAAGTATCTCTTTGGACCATGACGGAAGTTGGATTGCTGCTGGTTTCTTTAAGGGCAGCATTCCTTGCAGAAGTGTCAGCATGTGATTTTCTCTGCCTTCCAGAGAGTCAACTTTGGATGCCCTGGGATATTAATATCTTCAGCAGCATGTCAAGTAGAGTATCCAATAACTCCTGAACATGAAGACCATTTTTTATTTTCTCTGGAAGCAAGGAAGCTGTGTTGGCTGCACAATATTCCAAAATCATGTGTTACTCCAAAAGATTATCTACTATCAGTATAAATGTTGGCAGTGTTGCTCTTGGCCAACAGGCCCAGATAAGAGCATATAATTCAGCCTGTTGAGCTAAGATAGCTAAAGGTAAAGATACTGTTTCAATTACATCAAAGGCTGCTGATAATGCATATCCAGCACAATATTTGCCAGTTTCATTTTTAAAAATAAGAACCATCAGAAAACCACAAGAAATCAGCATTCTCCAGAAGAGTTCCCTATAGATAATCATGAGGGGTCTGGAGGTAATCCATCAGTGTTAGGCAGTTTGAAGGGTTCATAGATATTGAAAAGATGAAAAATAACTGGTTTATGGTTATCACAACATGAAAGAGTTATGTGAGGTGAGTTAACAAAAGGATTTCATAGAAAGTGAGGCAACTGACTGAAAAATGTTGGGTGTGATGAGAATTCAGTAGGGTTTCTACTGGATAGAGTATAAAGATGGTTAAAAGGAATCCCACAAAAAAGTCTCCTCAGTGGCTTTAAGCAGAAAGGGGCAGTGGCAGTAATGGCTCTAAGGCAAGGGGGTATCCTGATGCCCAGGATCCAGTTGCTGACTACAATACCCTGTGGGTCTATGGTTTTCAACATGTTTTTGTGTGAGAAAACAGGGGGTGTCATTTCCTTTTCATATACACAAAGAAAAAATAAAAGAATCTGTTAAATGCCCCCAAACACATGGGTTTATTAAATGCTCCTTTGTTTTTAAAGGCTATGCTGCCCTGTTCTTCCCACAAAATTGGGTCAGGGTTGTTATTCTTCAGTAAAGCATACAGTTTTGGCCATAAGAGTAGACTTTGCTTCCAATTCTGACAATAATCCATTGAGAAAACCTCTCAGCTAATGCTTAGTTTTGGGTTTTGGGAAACTTGGACACCATCAAGATTTCTGCATTTAGGTGAGGCCCTCAGTCAGATATCAGATGTCCTAAATGTGAATCCTGGTTTTGGGTAAATGGCAACTTTTCTTTGGAGACTTTATGTTCTTTGAAGGCCAAAACTTTTAGCAGGTGGATTCAGTCTTCCTGTGAGAAGAGCAAAGAAGCAAGTCATACACATATTTCACAAAGTGAAACTCCTAGGAAAATTTATACCATATAGATTAGCTTTCAGGATTTGTGGGAAATAAAAAGGGCTCTAAAATCGAGTAAAACCAAGAGGCATTAATGTCCAAGTAAGTTGTTTTTCTTTCCACATGAAGGCAAAAGGTGTTGATAGCTTCAGCTGGAATACTGAAGAATGTATTGCATAAATCAATTACAGTAGGGAATTTATTTTCAGTTGAGATGGATGGTAGTAGTGTGTGAGGGTTAGGAATAATAGGATTCTGAAAGATAACAATGTTGTTTATTGCTCAGAAGTCCTGGACAATCTCAACTCTTATCCCTTGGGGTTTCTCACACAAAAAGTGGAAGTGTTACAGGGTCTAGTGCGATGGCATGAGGCCCTGAGTTTTGGACTCTACTTTGCATTTTATACCTGGAAATTCCTCTCATGAGATACTGATTCTGGCAACGGGTTTTAGGAATATATTTGAATCTTCATAAGAAGTACACTATGGGTTCTGCCAATATCAGCCAAAGATGTTGCCCAGAAAGAAAATGACAGGTGATCCATAGGGAAATGAACCATGCTCCCAGATTCAGCTATAACGTCATCAGAAATGGAGCAAATAAAACACTGTAGAGGTTCATTTAATTTACCTGATTTGCTATTTTGATGGCTACTGTCAAATTCTAAAGAGATTTTCCCCCTTTTGGGAGAATTGAAATTCCAGCATGATACTTTTCTAAGAAGTATCAGCTTAATAAATGAATAGGGACAGAAGAACTAAAAAAAACAGGGCGAGTAACTCTTAAACAGCCTAAACAATAAAACAGTTTCAGAGACTCAAACGAGCTGAGGTTCATTTGAGACCCCCATGATTGTAACATGGGGCAAGGGCTGCTTTATGGCAGTGGATGGAGCACTGACAGTGTAGCTTTGGTATCAATAATAAGGACACGGAGAAATTCTTTCCCAATTTGGAGAAAAGTTTCTCAGAGCCAATTAAGGGGAAGGCTGGGAAGAGCCCCTGTAGTTCCTCAGAGCACTGCCATTTGGAATTCAAAGGACATTGGGAAGACTGGTTAGAAAGCTGAGGGTGCCTGATGTGCTTAAAATTGTGACAATTTCTTTTCCAATGTCCTGGCACTTTTTAATAATAACAAGAACTAGGTTTGTTCAAGAGGCTCACTGGAAAAACTTGGAAAAGTGACTTTCTTAGCATGTTTGGGCTGCTATAACAAAAATACCTTATACTGGGCAGCTTGTAAATAAGAGAAATATATTTTTCACAATTCTAGAGGCTGTGGATTCCAAGCTCAAGTTGCTGGCAGATTTGGTGTCTGGTGATGGCTCACATTCTGGTTCACAGACAGTTTTCTGGCTGTGTCGTCACATGGTAGAAGCAGCCAGGGAGCTCTGTGGGGTCTCTTTGTATGGCAATGATCCCATTCACCAATGTTCCACCCTCATGACCTAATCAATTACAAAATGTCCTACCTTGTAATATAACCCCATTGGGGTTTAGAATTGCAACATATGAATTTTGGCAGAGACAAACAATCAGACCATAGCAGTAAGTGACTGATACCTATGTGTCATCTAATTATTGAGAACCTCCTGCTCAGCAATGGCCCTTAGATTAACATTCACTTGGGAAGCCATTGTTTTCAGTCTTGGCCTCTCATGAAAGGTCCAATCATAGTGCTTCCCCAAATAACTGTCTCCAGCCTTTCAGCCTTGTCTCATCTAAGGTCTGGTAATTTGTTAAAACCAGAGTCTATATCATTGAATTAGCTATCTCCTTCCAACCTGATAATCAGATATAACCCTTGAATTTTACATACTGTGGTGACTCCCCTTCTTCTAAAGCACCCTTTGGTATATAAATGATGTGACATCAGTCCAGTGTAATTCTCTGAACAATCTGATGCATAAATTTGTTCCCAATTCCAGAAATAATTCATAAGCATAAGGAAACTCCTGAATTAATCAGCAACTTAAAGCTCTCAGGTCTTTTTTTCCCCCCATTTCCAGGCACCTAACTATTGAATATTTCATCCTTGGTAAACATTTTTCTAAGTTTCTCTGTCTCTTCTTTACCTGAAAAATGAAGAAATGGTGTAATCTATACACTAATGGTTCATGCATTGTGGTTCTGTGTTAAAAATCATTAGGACATGGGTTGACTTGTTCAATCTTGGTCAGTTTTGGCTAAATAACATGTTAAATTGTTCCCATTTTCCCCAAGTTTTCCAGTATCAATTATCTATAAAATATGAAAGATTATTACCTAAAGAAAGTCTAAACTTTTTAACATATTGAGTATGAATTTCTATAGTGTAATTTTGTCCTCTAATTTGCCAAAAAGGCCAGAGTAGTTGTTCAGTCAATATTTTAGAGATATTGCTACTCTTGATAAACAAATGCTGGAGAGATTTTAAAACATACTATCTAAAAAAATATATACTATTAAACCTAACGTCATACTTGACCGTCCTTGGGATTCTGATATACTTCCTTTAGGCTGATGGTGTCCCTTATATACTATTGAAGACCAGTGGTATTATCCATAAATTAATTTTTCAGCCATTCAGTCTATTCTGTGCTTGTGTATTAGCAGTTTCCTTTAGGTGTTATTTCTCTATAAATCACAAGACCTATATCTATGTCAGGAAGATCTCAAGTAGGTTCACCATAAAATTTTTTTAAAACACACACAACTAGATATATAGATGATGTATTATAGAATTGTACAATAGCAACCCATGTAACTTACTAACATTGTCCCCCCATTATACTTTAATTTTTAAAAAATCACATAGGTAATCTCATACCTGGAACTCATAGCATAACTGTGCACATATAGATTATGGAACTTCCATAGGCTGTAAAACTTTAATTTTTTGCAGTAGGAAAAATATCTCCATTTATACCCTTTGGACCTCCACTTAGAAAACACATTTTCGACAGTCGAGGAGGAAATGGCGGCTGTGAGAAGGATTCTCTGCGTTCTCCCCTGGAAATCGTTGCAATTTGAAGTGCTGTAACTCTTCAAACAAACCTCTACTCATCACACAGAGCAGCTAAGAGATTCACACGCTGATTCCTAGAAGGTGGGCAGACCAGGTGAGTGGGGAAGAGGGAGGCGAGACCATGGAGGCACAGTCCACACCCGCAGCCCCCCAGAAGGCAGAGTGGAGAGCACTGCAGCATCAGGAGCACAGCAGGAGCTCAGCTGGAGCGTCTGAGGCAAAAGCCTCTGCTCAAAGCCAGGTGGGACTTTTTTAGTTTTTATTTTTTTGTTGTTGGTTTTTTTCCCTCGGACAGAAAGCTGAAAACAACTGCATAGATAAGAACCCACCCCACCCTCCCTCAGAAACCTTGGCCCTGCCATGCAGGAGTCTTAAGCTGACCCCTGAATGGAGGAGTAGGGTCAGATTACAGAGGCGCTCCTACCCTCAGGGGGTTGAGAAACTCCACAAGTGTTAGCCTACCTACCCCACTCCTACTTCTCCTGCATAGCTTTGGAGGCAGGGCAACTTCAGCTGCTGAGTCACTCGCAGGCCCCCCTGGCAGGTGGGTTTTAGCAGCTCTCAAATCTCACACACCCCACGGTCTCCAGCAGAAAGAATGACAGAAGACGCACATCGAGCCTTCTGGCTGTGCAGCACTCAGCATGCCTCCAGGCAGGCGAAAGCAGAACCGGCATTGACTTTGTAAAAACTACCAGTCACACCTCATGACCCCACTCATCTACAATAGACCTGCATTGCCAGGGTAACTCTAGGAGCCAAGTGACTGACTCGGCCCCCACAAGACGCAGAGGAGTTTTGTATAGCAGAGGAAAACCTGGAGGGAGCTTGGTGGACTTTAGCCAAGACTGGCACTGGTTGTTTTTTGTTTGTTTGTTTGGGGTTTTTTTTGGAGTGCTTTTTTGTTGTTATTTTGTTTTCTTGGGGTGTTTTGGGGTTGCTTGGTTTTTTGGGGGGTTGCTTGTTCTGGTTGTTTTGTTTTTTTCTATTTCATTATTATCATTTTTAGTTTTTAATATAGGTATATATAGGTGTATATATGTGGATATACATGTCCATATATATAGGAATGTAGACATGTATGTGTGTGTGTGCGTGTGTGTGTGTGCGTGTGTGTGTGTATATATATATGTGTGTGTATATATATATATATATATATGTGTGTGTGTGTATATATATATATATATATATTTCTATTTCTATTTCTTTCCTTCTTTCTTTTCTACCCTCTCTCTGTCTCCCTTCTTTTCTTCTTTCTTTTCACTGCTCTACTTTTCCTCCTCCTTTCCATTTTGCTGTATTTTTTTTGTTTGTTTTGTTTTCTTTTTTTTTTGGTATTGCTATTTTGTTTCTCATGTTTATTCTGTTTTCTATTTTATTATATTTTATTGTATCTTGTTTGGTTTTTTGTTCTTTGTGTTTTTTGTTGTTTTGTATTTGTTTGTTTTCTTCTTTTGTATGTTTGATATTTCTATACATGTTGAGTGTAGGTTGTTTGTTGTTTTTTTACATGTGAGAGTATCTAGTTCCCTTTGGTGGCTGTTGTGGTTGTGTTTGTTGATCTGTTTTGCTCTAAAATTGCTCTGCAGCAGGGCCCAGCCAAAAAGGCACAAGAATCATCACACACAGAGGACAACTTTAGATTAAACAAGAGCATTATGAGGTTTGACCTACAAGAGTTACGCACAAAGGGAAACTGCTATAGGCACAAGAGCCCATAGAGGCCAAGCCTCATTGGATAGGTCAACCCTCACACAGCAGCTCATAAATTGTGGACACAGCTAATCTTCACAGCTAGTCAGCCTGGGAGTCAATCCCACCTACTGACAATACAAAAGCAATCAAAGCTCAACTTCAAAAGGAGAAGACACACAACACAAGGAATACCTCTGGTACACACGCAAAGGAGGATAGGGAGACTGAGTAATTCAAACATAAAGGACACATACCACATAAGTCCACCCAGAAAAGACTGTGTGATTAGGGGACCTACCTAATATACTGAAGCATGCACAAAGAGTAAGCCAGAATGAGGAAACAAAGAAACACATCCCAAGTAAAAGAACAGAAGAAATCTCCTGAATCAGCGGAACTAGAGGAAATAGAGGTAAGCAACCTGTCGGAGATAGAGTTCAGAACACTGATTATTAGAATGTTCAAGGAAATTAATGAGAATATAAAGAAGGATAGAGAAATCATGAAAAAACAACCAGCTAGAACTAAACAATACAATTACTAAATTAAATAACAAACTGGATAGAATTACTAGCAGATTGAATGAAGCAGAGGATCGAATCAGTGACTTAGAAGACAAGGTAGCAGAGATCATCCAAGCAGCAACAACAACAAAAAAGAATAGAAAACATTGAAAATAGTTTAAGAGACCTGGGCGACAACATCAAGCACAACAACATGCGCATCAAAGAAATACCAGAAGGAGAAGAGAAGAAGCAAGGGATCGAGAACATATTTGAAGTAATAATATCTGAAAACTTCCATAACCTGGCAAAAGAAATTGACATACATGCACAGGAAGTGCAGAGAGTTCCAAACAAGATGATCCCAAACAGACCTACACCAAGACACATTAGAGTGAAAATAACAAGGGTTACAAACAAAGACAGAATCCTAAAAGCAGCAAGGGACAGGCAGCAAGTTACTTACAAGGGCACACCCATGAGATTATCAGCCAACTTTTCTACAGAAACACTGCAGGCCAGAAGGGAGTGGCAGGAGGTCTTCAAAGTGATGAAAAACAAAGGCCTACAACCTAGATTGCTTTATCCAGCAAGGTTATCATTTAAAATTGAAGGAGAGATAAAGAGCTTCTCAGAAAAGAATAAACTGAGGGAGTTCATTACCACCAAG